>NW_008656182.1:0-24144 GCF_000695815.1 Acanthisitta chloris | reverse complement strand
TGCTGAAGTGAGCTGCTTCCTTACACTGAGTTCTGCCCTTGCTTTGCCACTGTCTGGCCAGAACACTCACTGCCTTAATGATAAGTCTTTTGGGAAAGCTCAAGTTGAGTCCTTTTCAGCGAGTAACTTGAAGCACCTGACTGAGTGTCCAGTCAGTGGCAGAACTAGTGAGCTCTTGTCATGTAACTGAACCAACATGTTCCCCCTTTGGCCTCAGTAATGGGAGTTTAACATCAAAGCTGCCCATGTTCTCTGTACAAACTCTGCTTTTCATCTGGGGAGCACTTGTTGTTAGGTGCAGATTGATTTTCACACGGTCCCAAAACAGATGTTTTGCTTGCTCAGTTCTGTGTAATAGTTCAGTGGTGGGTGTTATTTGATAATATTTGTTATGAAACATGATTTCAGCAACTCCAGTGCAGTCTCATTAAGAATTAATGAAAACTGCAAAATCTGATGCTTGAGAGTATTTTTTTTTTCTCCAGTTGGTTCTTACCCTAAATGAAAAGACCAGTTCCTTATATTACTGTCCATGAACCCTTTGCCAGTTCTCTGCAAAGCCAGGCCAGTTTAGTCAGCTGATCCTTTGAAAATCTAACATTTGCTACGTGTCAGAGGGCACAGCAAAGGCACTGAACAGGTTTGAAGGTTTCCTCCTGTGTGGTTTGCAGTTTCTATCAACAAACAAACCTTTCCCTGTGAGTAAGCTCTGAAGTGACAGCTGGTTGCTGTGTTTGGAGCTGTGTGCTGTCTCTCTCCAGGCCACACTCCTCCCTGTGGAGACCATGCGGGTGGTGCTGGAGCGTTGCTACAATGACCTGCGGCTCCTCAACGTCTCCAGCAAAACACTGAAGGCTGAAGGCTTCTTTAGGAGCAACAAGGTACATGCTCTGGCTTTGAGGTTGTTCCTTTTGTGTATTTGTGGCCTTCCCTATTGTGCAGCATGGGTATCTGTATGGAGCTGATGAAGCTGTGGGTGCTGTGGGGTGTTACCTGCCCAGCACTGTGCTGCTGGCAGATGCTGTAGGCTGTGCAAGAACCCAAGTGTACCTAAGGGAGAGTGGATTGGCAGTCTGACCTGGGGCTGTTTCTCAGTGGTGTAAATGATGGTGAGGTTAACAACCTTGTGGTGAAGGATTTTAAGTCAGTCGTAGGGAGCAGTGATTGACACGTTGCTGTGAAACCTGCCTGTTTGTTTTCTGACCCTGCTCTCAGCATTAAACTCCTTAAAAATAATGTCAAAACTAAAAGGAAGGTTTTGGTGAGGTTTTGTCTCACATGTGGTGATTCTCACTATGCAGGTTCCCCCTAGACAATTTGTCTTACTGTTTTCAAAAAGATTCTATGAAGTGTTTCCAAGAACAGTGACTTAGTACTCCAATACCTTTGCCATGTGTTTACACATTGCCCTTTTTGCTGCAGTGGTAATAGCACATCCCTTAGCATATTCTGCACATCCTCTGGGTCTGAAATTTAAGCTCAGTATCAAGTCTTTTTAATGAAGAAAGATTAGTGAAGGATTTGATGGCTTATAGGTGAGGAAAACTGTGGTATTGACTTGTTACTCAGTTCCTTGGAGTCCTTTTGTGTTCACGTCACTGCACCACAGAGGCCCTTGACAAGGGGGAACGAGACATTGGATTTGCACTATTGCTTGCTCGTGTATCTGTTTAAAACTTTTCATGCTGCTCTACTAGAAAACAGAGCAGACTGTGCTGTAGTGGGGTCACTGGTGCCAGAACTGGTGCTGGTGTAGAGGTGAAGGCTGCACGTGAGGTGATTTCTGGGTGACATTGCTCAGTGATGTGTGCTCAGTCCTGTCTGTTGGCTCTTGTTGCTCTTGCTGTGATTAAAGTGTCACTTTGTGTTCAGGTGTTTGTTGAGAGCTCGGAGTCCGTGGACCGTCAGGTGACATACACAGATTCCCAGCTCTGGAAGCTCCTGGATCGCCATGCCAACACCATCAGGCTCTATGTTTCCTTGCCAGAACAGGCTCCTGCCTCTCAGTTCAGACGAGCAGCTTACCAGAAGTCTAGTGCGGGGGCAGGCAACCTGGATGAGGCCTGTGAGAGGGTAAAAGGACCTGTAGGTAATATGAAGTCTGTAGAGGCAATTCTGGAAGAAAGCACCGAGAAGCTGAAAAGCTTGTCCCTGCAGCAGCAGCAGGAGGGAGATAACGGAGACAGCAGCAAAAGCACAGAGGCCAGTGATTTTGAGAACATCGAGTCACCCTTAAATGAAATAGACTCTTCAGCATCAGCAGAGAACAGAGAACTTGAGAACCAGATCCAGGTTTCTGACCCCGAGAACCTGCAGTCGGAGGAGCGATCGGATTCCGACGTCAACAACGACCGGAGCACGAGCTCGGTGGACAGCGACATCCTGAGCTCCAGTCACAGCAGTGACACCCTGTGCAACGTGGACAGTGCCCCCCTGCCCCTGGCCAACGGGCTGGACTCGCACAGCATCACGAGCAGCAGGAGGTCCAAGGCCCACCAGGGCAGGAAGGAGACGTGGGACACGGCGGAGGAGGACTCGGGCACCGACAGCGAGTACGACGAGAGCGGCAGGAGCAGGGCCGAGGCACAGGACATGTACTTCAGGTCGGAGCCCTACGCCGCAGAGCAGGGCTCGGCAGAGGGGCACAAATGTAGGTACTCCTGCAAGAGGAACAGTGCTTGTTGCTGTCTCGTTCAGGTGCTGTGTGAAAAACTGACACTGCTGAAAAACCTGATTAGCTGAAAGCTAAGGGCAGTGCCGAGATGGGGTGGGATGTCGTGTTCAGCACAAATCTAGCCAGATTTTGATCTTGTAAGAAGTGATTACATATTTGAACAGTGGTTTCTTTTTGTTTGTAAGGAAACAAACGTGTTTCTGTGTGTTGGAAGTGTTTTCTGGAGAGCAGGCTGAGTGTTCTGCCTGTGAAAGGAGCAGAGCTGCATCTGGTGATGATTCACCTGTGTCACAATGCAGTCACTACTGTGGCTAGCACAGCAATAGTTCTGTCACCATTTAGACTAACACACCCGACAAGTCCTAGTCATTTGGCTGTGAGGGAAATTCAAAACCACCTGATATTAACAATTTAACCCAGCAGACTGTTGCTTCTCATCGGCTGAAGCACAGTGGGTGCAGTGAAACATAAGGCTGACGTGAAAATGTCCAAACGAGTTCAGTAGAAGAGTCATAAAAATAAATACTTAGACAATACTCTGCCTGTGTTTTGTAATTAGCAGAGTAATGATGAAAGAACAGCAAGGTGTAAGGGAGATAGTTTGAAAGGCAAATGTTCTCATGTCAATCCAGAAATCCTGAGGCAATAGCAACAGATAGAGTAAAATCTTCTGTGCTGATGTTTTGGGCTTTTTTGTTGTGAACAAACATGATAATTTCTAAAACCACAGAGAAATTGATTTGCTTCTACTAAAGTTTGAATAATATTTCTCCTTTGACTTGGAAGGATCATTCTTTGGGGCTAATTTTTCCCTGTTTTGTTTTGGTAGGAATAATTTGCAGTAACTGTGACTTTCCATAGCACAGTGTAGAAATGATTATCCTGAGGGGAAAGCTTTCATCTGTTTGTAGTATAATAACGTGAATTGATTTCTCATTCATATAATTAATTTCTTCAGTTAAATGTTCTGCACAGGAATTTGTTGTGGAGAGTCATGGCACGATATGCTCATACTGTAGTTTGAAGTTGTACACCAGTTTGGAGCTGCTGTGTCTCCCAGGAGTGTTTTCCTGCAGACACTTCAAGGACACCAGAGCTGGGAGAGGTTGCAGTAACACCATGAGATAAAATTTCATGTGGCCAGTGACTGTTGACTGACTCCTCAGTCCTGTTTTGCTGCAGTGGTAACTGGCTGTGTGGCAGTGGTACCTGGGAGTGCTTTTTGGGGGGAGCAGAGTGTTTCATGCCATTTTATCTCTGTTTTTGCTTAGGGCTGATGGTGCATGTTGATAAAAGAATTACACTCTCTGCCTTCAAGCAACATTTGGAGCCTTTTGTTGGAGTTCCATCTTCTCACTTCAAAGTCTTCAGAGTCTATGCCAGCAATCAGGAGTTTGAGAGTGTTCGGCTGAACGAGACACTGTCGTCGTTTTCTGATGACAATAAGGTTATTCAGAAGTTACCTTGAATCTTTAAAATATATTGGTACATGATAGGTGAAATTAACAGAATTTACAACTTTGGCTAACTTGCAGGTGAAATAATTTCAGTGGTCTTGGTAGTGTGTTGCAAATATAATTTGACACAGCTCTAACAGATACTCCTCTTGCCTTCCAGATAACTATTAGGCTTGGCCGGGCCCTGAAGAAGGGTGAATACAGAGTCAAAGTCTATCAGCTCTTGGTAAATGAGCCCGAGGTAAAGTGCTGAGTATCTCAGGATTGATTCATGAAAATATTAACATATGCATTGACTAAGGTTGTTCTTTGGAATACTGGGAGGGGAAGGTCCTTCTTTCCTCTGCATTTTCCTGCAAGCTTCCCTGGGTTCGGAAAGGGAACTGGAGATTGTTTCTGGTGTCTGCAGTGGGAGTGTGGTCTGGAGATCTCTCACGTGTATTTCTGCAGGGGAGCTGGGGGACAGATGAAGTGTTTCTTTGTCTCCCTGAGATGCAGGACAGTCACACAGCATTGCTTTCCAAGAGCAACTGTGTTTGCTCACGGTTGTGGCTTTCAGTGATGTTGTAGTGATCTAACTTGTCTCATTCATGTGCTGCAGCTGGTGCTTATCAGTGGTTAGGTGGGTAATAGTCCTCTCTGCCTGAAACACAAATGCCTCTGGTGCAGTAACACAGTTCACAGGTTGTTACACCTTCAGGGACACGAGAAGTGTACAAGTGGTGTCACTATGTAGATTGCAGTCCTTAAAAGTTGACTTTGCACTTTGTTTGGCCAAAACTGCAGAACACATGTTAGTGATGGATAGGAGTCTGGAGCTGAACTGATAGAGCAGGTAACAGGCTAAATTCGAGTCGCTTCCATGGAATGGAGCTCTAGTCTTTCTGGTCAACAGAAGCCAAAAAAGCATCTGTATTTATGGCTTATTTGGTCTGAGAGCTCCTTTCCCATCGTTTGGAGTGTGGCTGTCGTGGCAGTGGTCACAGGGCAGTATCTCTGTACTGCAGAGAGCTCCAGTGACCTGCCCAAGAGCTGCTGCGCCACAAATCGGTTCCCTCTCCTTTTGGTGGCTGCATTGCATACCTTGTTTCTGAGGAGCTTTCTACTGGTCATGTGCTGGCTGGGTGGGACAGGTCACAGAGCACAAACAGAGGCAGATTTTCGGGTTTGGTTTCAAAGGAGTCTGTCCTTATCCTCTTTCTGTTGGTGTTCACAGCCGTGCAAGTTCCTGCTGGATGCAGTTTTTGCAAAAGGAATGACTGTCCGGCAGTCCAAGGAGGAGCTGCTTCCTCAGCTTCGAGAACAATGTGGCCTAGACTTGACAATTGACAGGTAAGGAGACTGCAATCCATGGAAGTGCCCTGAACTCAGTCTGTACACATTTCTGGCCCTGGGCAGGCACACCACGAGCTTGTTTTCCTGGTGCTTATGGATGATTCAGCACTAAGAGCCAGTGGTCATACCTTGCTGTCAGGACCATGTGAGAACATCAGACTTGCTGCTGATAAACCTACCCAAACCTTGCATTAGTGAGCTGCATTCCAGTTTGGTCAGAAAAGACTCAGTTTTACTCTCTGGCAGAGCTAAGTTTGGGGAAGAGATAGACACTCAGTGTTTTCTTTGTGATGTGTTTATAGGTTTCGCCTACGAAAGAAAACCTGGAAGAATCCAGGCACTGTGTTCCTGGACTATCATATCTATGAAGAGGATATCAATATTTCAAGCAACTGGGAGGTCTTCTTAGAAGTACTTGATGGTAATGATGCATTGTCAAGAGAAAGTAAAGGGAATGTTAGAGATTGGTTTCCAGTCTTCTCTAAAGAAAAATGTACTTGCTCTTTTTTCCTTTTTTTGAAGAATTTTGCTGACTTTTTAATGGAATTTTTTTAGGAAGTAAGAGATGCAAAAAGACTTTAGAATGAGGATAAGCTCTGTGTGATGCAAGTGCAGATCTCCTGTGGGTGTGATGTGCTGAAGGTCTAATAGCAGTACTGTTTTGCAGGTTCATTGGAAGCCTTTGGGCACGCTAGGACTGTAGGCAGTGCAGCTTTTGGCTTATCTAACTGTAGTATGACCAGAGGCAGCTCTGGTACCCGAGGCTGATGCAGAAAGGCTAGAGGTAACACACTCAAACTCTGGAGGGTGGTGGGTGTGAAGGAGGGTTTAGTGGCAGGGGTGCAGTCAGTGTCTGACACCTGGAGGTCAGCAGGGAAGGCTTGTTTTGGTGAAGGGAGTGAAGGCCTCGTGCAAATGCCAGACCAGAGGTTGAGCCTCTGCTCAGGGGATGGATAATGCATGGATAACCAAGCTGGGCACGGTGAAAATTGTGACTCCTAGGAGATTCTGCCTGTGAAAGAGTCCATGAAAGGAGCTGATAACAGAGAAGTTCAGCTAAATCCCAGTCCCTTCTCCATCCCTGTTTTTTGAAGTATGCTGCTTGCAGCACAGAGTTACTCAGTGTGTGTCTGTAGTGCAGTCTTTCCTGTTAGAGTGTGTTTAAGCTGATGGATGCTTTGTGATGTTAGTAGAATAAATTTGTTTTTCTTTGCTAGGAGCAGAAAAGATGAAGTCCATGTCACAACTTGCTGTTCTGTCGAGACGGTGGAGGCCATCAGAAATGAAACTAGATTCTTTCCAGGAAGTAGTGCTAGAGAGCAGCAGTGTTGAAGAATTAAAGGAGAAGGTAAAATGTGTAATGTGATGGGGTTTCTTGTGGTGACCCAGAGCCATATTGATGCCCTTTGTTGGGAAGCACAAAGATGTCATAGCTACAAAAGTCTTGTTGCATGCTGATGTTTTTCCCCCAGGAACCTCTAACTTATCCCATCCTCTTACAAAGCCACGTGAATTACCAGCTTTACTGCTTAGTTTCACGTGGTGGTTTGGGATCAACATGTCCAGGTGAATGCATGCAAAAATGTCACATCTTTAGGTTTAAGCAGTGTAATAGTGTCCGTGTCCCTTAGCCCTGAAAAACTAAAGGAAAGCTAAGCTATTGTTAAATTTTTGTTCCTCCAAAATACCAAACCTTTCGGCCTCCTCGTGTCTGAATCTGAGAGCTGTTGCTGAGGGATAGTCCAAGTAAATTGAACTGTTTTGGCTGGAAAGGAATTTGGCTTTGGTATGGTTTGGTTTTGCTTCAGGCTGGAACCCTCCAGCAGGTAAGCAAACCTGTGCCCTCCCTGCAGAGAGCTGGAGTAGGAGTGTCCCCATTGAGGCTGTTTTGCTAATCCAGTGTGTCACAGGGCTCCACTCCTAGAGAGGTGTTTGTTCATTTGTGGCAATTCCCAGGTGTTGGAAGGACACCCTGGATGTTGAGGCCAGCAGAAATCCTGGTACAGGTAATTTAGGGACCATCACAGCAAGCATCACTTGTGGCACACTGGTAACTTCAGCAGTGTTAAAGTGTGTACCTTGCCACTAATTTTGTACTAATGCCCTGGCTCATTGGAGGACCTTCAGACACTGAGTGACTTCTGGATTTGGCAGGTCTATGGGCTTTATGTAGACACTACATAATGGTTTTTTTGGAATGGTGTTACATCTAACATTTTTCTTCACTTTACAGCTGAGTGAAATAAGTGGAATACCCTTAGAAAACATAGAATTTGCAAAGGTTAGTAAGTTATTGTGTATTTCTGTCTTTTAATGGCACAGGTGTGTGGTTGAGTTTTATTCTACTCACTAAATCATTGCTGCTTCTCAGGGCAGAGGAACCTTTCCTTGTGACATTTCTATACTAGAGATTCACCAGGACTTGGACTGGAATCCTAAAGTGTCTACACTGAATGTCTGGCCCCTGTACATTTGTGATGATGGTGCAGTAATATTTTATAGGTATGTATTTCATGACAGCATGATGAACTGTGCAAGAAAAGCTGTGTACAAGATTTGAGGGGTGATGTAATCAACAGGAACATGAAATACTCTTCTGTTGCCTTAAGGAAAAGCTGAAGTATTTATGCTCTTCAGCTTCGTAAGAACCTGACTATTAATTAAGAAGACAAGTAGTGCAGTCTTTCACTCAGTGCCCCCTCCCAAACCACTGAAGTGATGCTGAGTGCAGAGCTGGGTGCTGTGCTTGGGGCTGTGTCTGGAGTTAATCTCTCAAAATAGAACCACCCTGTCCCTTCTGGAGTTTGTGAGAGTCTTGCCAGAGGTTTGGGGGAGCAAGGGCTTTATTTTCTGAGTTTATTCCTTTGAGAAATTAGTATGGTTTCCTTGAAAAAAAGGCTGCTAGGATAGAAGTCTTGTTGGTGTGAAGGATGTTCAGCAGCTGGTGGCAGCCAGAGGCAACATCTGAGGACACAGAGCTTGGATATTGTCACACCTGCTGGACTTGGCTGGTGGGGCAACCTCATGGGCACATTGCTTCCTGGTGTTTTTCACAACTGCACGTGAGTTGTGGGGGAACAGCTGATGTTCTGTGCTGGTCTGGATGGAAATTATTTGTGAGAACACCCGGTGGCTCCTAGCAGGGGCTGCTGATGTGCTGCTTCAGCTTTGGCACTGTGAGCAAACGGAGCAGTCACAGTTGTCTGTAGTCAGAGAGGAGTATGGGCTTGTTTCTGAAAGAAACCAGTCAGCTGGAATGTGGAATGGCTCTGCTGGAAAAGCAGGTCTAGACAGATGGTTCGTTTCTGCAGAAGAAAGCAGTGTGTACAGGAATATTGCGCTTAGCTCTGTGGGTCTCACAAAGTTGCTCCAGAAATCTAATTCTGCTTGCTGTATTGATCCAAATTGTAACATGTTTACATTTTAGGGATAAAACTGAAGAGTTAATGGAATTAACAGATGAGCAAAGAAATGAACTGATGAAAAAAGAAAGCAGCAGACTCCAGAAAACTGGACACCGGGTAACCTACTCTCCACGTAAAGAAAAAGCACTAAAAATTTATCTGGATGGAGCACCAAATAAAGATTTGACTCAAGACTGATACTTGCTATAGCATTTTCCCTGGGGAATTTTTTTTGTTTCAAATCAAGAGGTTCACTACTACTGTGTAGTGCCGTTGGGCAGGACATTGATTAGGTGTGTGGCGCTCGGGCTGCCACGGCCACGGGGCCACTGCTTGACTTGGAATCATGTTGTGCACTATAGTCCAATGTACTGTAAAGCTAAAAGGGATGTGCAAATAAAAGATTAGAGCTAAAACATGGGCGGGGAGGGGAACGAGTGGAAATTGTTGAGGACAGTGTGCACATAGTAGCTAGTGAAACTAGCCTCAAACAGGATACTCATAGCTTAATAATAAAAGCTGTGCAAAGGCCATGAAAGAATCCTTTTCTCTGTTTGTTTCACTGATACACACATTACCTCATCAGAGAGTCTGAAGTAAATGTTAACACGTTGGTCTCGACAAGCAGCAGGAAGGGCTGGAGAGGGAAGTGCTGCAGGTGTCAGGGTGTAGGCTGTTCTTCCATGAGGCAGGCTGAGGGGTCTGCAGGGAGCTGCCAGCAGGCAGTGGCCCTGTCAGAGGTGCTGCTGGAGGGAAGTGGTTGTCAGGAGGTCACGAAGCCGACGAGCAGCTCCGTGTTACTGGGTTCGATGTGTAAATAAAAAATAAAATCTGCCCTGTCCGTTCGCCAGAACTGCAGTTCAGCTATTTACCATATATTTCTTTCACATATCAACATGCATTGTGTACATTTGGGAGTAATAGTTGCCTATTTAAATTTGTATTCACGTTCTGTCTGACATTGCTGGGTACTTTAGGGTTCAACTTCCCCTCGGTAATGTTTCTGTTCTGTTCCGCTACTTTTTTGTACGTTTTGTTTTGAAGACAAGTTTGCATCTTCTCCACCCACTGAAAGTCAGTTTGTTTTTCCCAGAGCTGATTCCATAGCTATATGTAGTCAAATATCGGGGCAACCTCTAACACCTCAACGTACAGACGTGGTAGTTCGGGTTGTGGTGCAAAGACTGATGCAGTCAACATGATTTCATTGCAAAGCCTAGGAACAGCAAGTTTTTGCTTCGGTCCATAAAGATCAATAGAGAACAATTCTCCATAGTTTTTGGAAAAACCACCTAATTTATAACAATCAAACAGATTTTGGAAAACTTTTTCATGCCAGATGCTGTTTACAACGATGAACATGCCAATAAAACATTTGTTCATTCTGTTGTGTTATTTTACTCATTAAAGGCTGTGTTTTTTGTTTGAGAAGTTAGAGTTATTTTGTGGAATCGCAGACTTTGCCGAGGCAGTGCTGGAGGTGTAAGGCTGTGTGTCTGTGTGCGTGTGCAGAGTGTCACAGGGAGTGGTTATAGCCTCTCTGCTGCTCCTCTCTTACTACATTAACACCAATTTGTTCAACTGTGAATTTTTCCTTTCCCTCTCCAGAACTGACTTTTTCCTCGGTGAAGCTTCTAACTCCTGATACAGCTGGTTCTGCTTCAGTGACTAAAAGGGATGTTCAGTCCCTGAACCTGCAGTTCCTCCCTGCATGTTGGCCCAGGGTTTAGTGAACCTAAAACTCCTGAGGGATGTGGCAGCTTGAGAACTGCACAGAGGAATTTCCTCGTTCTTCCTTCTCTGCTGGTCCTGTCCTGCCTCTTGTCCAAAAGGCAAAAATCTAGGCCTGGAAAGGAGAATGCTGCTTTCCCTGACCTGGCTGCTCTCATGAAGGTTTTTTTGCAGTTTCCCTGTTATGACACTGAATTCCTTCTCCTTGTATATGTGCTGTCTGTGGAGCACAGTGATTGCAGGAGGGTTCGAAAGGAAAGGTGCAGTCAGTGGGCTCTGAGCATGTGTCTGGGGGTGTGTGTTGGTGTGAGAATTGGTTGTGGAAATGAATCCTTAGTCAGACTATTCTGATGACTTACCCTCCCTGTTCATCATGACAGTGGTTATTGACATTCATCCAGTACCCACGGGGGTTGTTGGAAGGTGAAAGATGTGCAGGCTGCTAACACAGGCTGTTAGCTGCTCCTGTTCTTGGTGCTCTACTGTTCCAGGTTAGACATAAACAGTAGGGATTATCTGGGAGGAAGCACCATGGAGCTGGAGCCTCAGGGTGTGTTTCACCATGTGCAATAACAGGTGTTGAAGTTACACCCCAAAAAACTGTTACTCTTGGAAGAGCTGTTGTAGCAGAGTGGGGAGACAGCTGGGAGCTGGGGAGGTTGGGGGATCAGTTCTACTCTTAGCTTGCTATTGAGTTCTAAACTAACACCCTCTTAGGATTGTAATGATAATCACGTAACAGATTTATGTTTGTGAAGTGTATTAAAAGCATAAACCATTTCTCATAGATTTTTCTCTGGGTGTAATGGAATCCAGTAGGAGAGACACAAGCCCCTCAGTGCAAGAAGCTGTTAAGGTTGTTTTACTGCTAAACTGACCTGAGGAGTTGACCTTCACTGCCTCTGTGGCTCACAAGGGGTAGGTGATGTGGAATGTAGTCAACAGGTCCTTAAATCCACATCACCCCAGAAGGCACATTCGAGGGGTGCCCAGTGCTGCTGTGAGTGGCACTCAGATCTCTGTGTTGCAGCTTCGCTGATCATGTTTTCTAAAGGAAAAAAATTTTCAATCAATGACTACACCAGTTCAAAGCAGATGGTTCTTACCCTAGAACAATTCTAAACATAGTCACTTCCATAGTTACTAATAACTTAAAATTATTTACACTTATGTCTATTTTTTGAGTACAAGTATGAGGAAGTTTATTTCTGATGTACAAAGGGGAAGTTCTCATCCAGAAGAAACACAAGGTAGTTGTCGTTGGGCAGGAGGTTTGGTCCAAGCACTGACTGAAGTCAGCAGCAGCTGGAATGTGCAGGTTTGGTGCACAGGGAAGGATGATGCACCTTGCAGGCCGTGTTTATTGCACTTCTATCCAGCAGTGTGTGTTTAGGGGTTATGTAAGCAAGACACTAGACAAAAATTGCTAGAAATAACTAACTAAACTGTTTGGTGCTTGGACTTTAAATTTCGTCTCCCAAAAGCAGGTCCTGAGCCGGGTCAGGCTCAGGCTTCAAACCTGCCTGGTCCTCCAGGCTTTGCAGCTCCCTGCGCACGTCCCGCAGCATGCTGCTCTCCTCGTAGTCAGAAAGAAGGTCCCTGGGGATCAGGCTGAGGAATGGCATCTCATCCACCATGAGGGGATCTTCTTTCTCCTTAGCCCGGGTTTCGTTGGCAGAGAGCTCACACACAGACGTGCTGCTGTGGCTGTGGGACAGACAGACATCTGGTCATACAATAAGTACCTCACTTTGTGTTCTTCTGCTGGTGTCCACAAAATTCTCCCTTCCCTCCCCCCATGAAAGCATGTTAAATGCATAGCAGACCTACCCTAGCTGATTTCATGCACATCTGATTTTTACATGCTTGGCAGCTGAAGAGTTGTAGGTGAGATTTCTGCATGCAGAGCTAGAACAAAGACCCGAACAGCAAAAAACTAATCCAGGGACACAAACGGCAGTGGCTCCACCACAGCCTGGCCCTTCCACAGCCACTCATGGTGACTAGTCCTTGCTATTTTTGTCTTAGTGCCAAGTTAAGAAACATGATCACTAGCTTAAAAGGAGCAGAAACCTGTGAGCATGATACACTTGGTTCGTAACAGCTCCATTTGCTGCTGTTTTGAAAATCAGCTTCAGCTGCCTGCAAACATCCCCCAGAGGCTGCAGGAGCCCTGGAAGGGACAGGCATGATTTCTCCTGGCCAGGAGGCCCAATTTCAGCCCTCACCTCTGGGGCTGGCAGGTCAGGCCGCTCGCACACGGGCAGTGCTCGAGTGCCCCATCAGGCTCCAGGTCCCAGGTGATGAGGTTGAGAAGTCTGTTTGCAGGGTCGTGGCAGGGTTCACCTTCCTCAGGTAAGGGTGTGCAGACAGGGAACAGCAGCTCTGCGTGCCAAAGGACATTCATTTTATGAGAAGTTGTTAGCTGAGATGATCTCACCTTTAGTCTGCAGGCAAGGTACAAAAAGACAGACCTGACCCCTTTTCCAGTCCCCTTACACATCAGGGAGCCATCGCTTCATGTCCTTTCCACTAGGTGGGAGTAAGACATTTGAAGTTTATGCTTAATGAGCACGATCAGCTCCTGCGGCTTCACGCAGAGACTACTGTGAGGGCCTTAGTATGGCACAACTCCATCCCCTGGAGATGCCAGAGGCTGTTCTAAACCCATGAAAACCAACATCACAGCGAATCTTTGCAATGTGCAGCGTTAGTGGTTTAAAATCTGGATAAGGAAATAGCTCCACATTTTACAACTGTTATTTTTTGTTACTTCTTTACAGAGGTTCCACATGCAGGGCAATTGTTCAGAGACTAAATGATGAGGTTCTAAGAACTACAACTCACACATTTATTTATTATAACCTTCTCCCACCGGCAAAGCTGTCTGATGGCACTGGGGGCTTGGTACCCTGATTTCTGCACGGGGTGAATTTCAGCCTGGGTAAGACATTAGAAGGCTGTGTGCTCTGGGTTTCCTCCTGCTAGTAACTTATACTGTCAGTCTGGAATTCAGCTCTTCCAGATGTTCCTATCACACCTCCCTTCCTCCTCTTGTCTGTGTGCACCTCATATGGCAGAATCAAATAGGAGAGGAAGTCAGAATTTAAGTTTTTAAAACAGACTTGGTCAAAACACACATCTCTGTGTGTGTATACACAGACACATTTGCTTTGATGTATATGACCTATCAGTTCCCAATTCCAAAACAGGTTCTGTTTTAAGCAGTGAATACTCCAGAGCTTGCTACAGTTTTATAAAATACATATACAGCTTTATTAGGACAACCTTTTGCAATACTCCACAGATGGAGAAAGGCCTTGAGGTTAGGCTTAACCTGTAAAAAACCTGCTCTAACCAAACCTTGCTGAAACCAAACTTAGTTAACATCGAAGGTCCATTAATTGCTCAGCATTAACATGGCAAAGCTGACAGTTAATGTGTATTTCCTTGCCTTTAAATGGTGTTGGAGCCTTCTCCTTTGTTTCCCTGAAATGCCCTAGCAGCCTGACCCACCAGCAGGGACAGGCACTCCAGCTGTCAGTGAAGGCACAAGGTCAGCCCCTGCTCATAGTAAGAGCCAGGAGAAAGCTAGAGAGGTACCTACCAGGCGTAGGGAGATGGTTGGAATTGTGTCCTGTCACTACAAAATTCAGGTGAACTCTGATAAATGCAGCAAGGAACTTAAAACTTTGTGTAGAACAGTAGAAGAAGCTGGACCCAAGCCAGACAGAATCTGGGATTGATTTCAGGCCTTAGGCCTTCTCCTCCTGCCCTCCCTTCTGCAAATCAAGTTTCACATTCCCACGTGGACTGACCACATAATCTGGGACATCATTCCTCTATGTATCCTGGCTGTCCAGTCAGCACTGCATGGTGAGGTGCCCTGAAAGGCTAGGAAGGAATCTCAGGGCCCTGGAAGGAGTGTGAAATGTGTCTGAGCCTGATTCTGGTGTGCTGCTCACTGACAGGCAGGAGAAGCCACTTCCAGTAATCTCATTCATCTGTGCATTTTTAATGCTTTCATTTTTGCTCTACTGGGTGAAAATTTGATACAGAACTCTGCTACTTTTAAATTTCTGATCTCCTTAAGAAACAGTTCATTTTTGTGCTTTTTTTTCTGGTCTCATCTGTAGTGTGCAACAGGCTCCTCTTTCACCACTGTGCACTCCTGTCAGACATTTCTCATCCCAAACTCTATCAAAGTTCTATAATGAAGTCACCACAGTGCATTCCACAGGCCAAGGAAGAATGACCTATTGGTTCTGTTGAGATTTCACCACTTCCCCTGGGCAAAAGAGCTTAAACATTAATGCTCCTGCATTAGAAATGCATAGGACAAACCCCTCATACCTTTGTGGAATGCACAGCAGCTCCCAGGGTTACAGTCGTGCTGGTTCTCACAAATGGTGCCGTTCTCTCCTCTGGAAGTGGATTTCCTGCACTCACCCCAGACACAGAGCTGGTCCCCACAGCACTCCACATCCCGGGAGCAGGGCTGGCACAGGGGGCAAGCACAGGAACAAACTGTGAAATACACATAGGGCATGTTCTCACTGTTCAAACACAACTGCTTCGGGGCTCAGTTTCAGCAGACTCCACAGCAGTTTCCTCTCTGCTCATTCCACTGGCAGCCTACACTGTGTTAGTTTACTCTGTCCTTGGGCCACCCAACACGGCGAGCTTGAGGCAGGAGAAGCAGAGGCAGGATTTAGAGCACAGGAAAACAGAAAGCTGAAAATTTAGTTTTGTTAACAGGCTGAAAAACCCCACACAGTGCAAAACACTGCACATCCATTTTCTGCCCTCATGCAGAAAGCTTTGCAGATTCTTTTCTACCAATTTTGACTTGCTGACATTAGCAACAATAACTTACTGAGTGTCTAAAGGTCAGATAAAATCACATTTCATTCAGGACTTACTGTGTGCTGGGTTTTGCAGAGTTGACACTTGTATTCAGAGGTGGAGAACTGGCAATACTTCCCTGTTTCACAGTCTTCATCAATGATACACTCCTGAGGAAAAGGATAAAAGCATAATTTGCCTCTGTGTGACAAAAATCCATACCTCTTCTTGAAATACCAGAAGCTTTTGATTTGATTATATTTCTTATTTGGGAACCAAGGAAAAAAAGCTTGCTTTGGTTCTTCATGCAACCAGTTCTGTAAGAGACCAAGGCTATCTCTCCCTGGCTTAAATTGTTAGGTGTCTTCACTGCTTGTACACATATTAATAGCAGAAACCCCACGAAAATAAGTTATCTAGTTCTGTAGTGCAGGGTAGGCTCAAGCTAGCAAAGACTTTTCAAAACTGGAATAATTTCCTGGCCTTAACCAAAGTGTTCATGAGAGAGGGACACCTGAGTCTCCATCTGAAGTTCACACTCAGAATACAGTTTCCTTAGAATCACAGAATTCCAGGATTCCTTTCCCAGAGGCCCCTGAGCACTGTGGCAGAGACAGCTCTTCTTTCACTCATGCTGCACAGGGTAAATGCACAGACTGGTCAGAAACCCTTCCCAGAACACAGCTCTGAAGTGAGGGTAGTGCAGAGAGTACCTGTGTATGTTTGTGTACCCCTCACCTGTCTGGGTCACAGGGAGGGGTGATTTCCCACCTAATGGTTACCTCTTTCAAACTGGGTGATTAACCCTGTTCTCTAAAATGGCTTTTTATTTTTTTTTGCTTTTCCCCAGGCTGGAAACTAGCTTACCAACAGAATAAATCATGGCACTAAGTCACCTGTACTCCATACTGGTTTGTACCAGCATAAAGTTGATGTATCTTTTTGCTATTAGAAGGAGAGGAGAGGGAGAGGAACACAATTTAGCAAGAGGGGAAGAAGAAGTCTTTTGGTGTGGGACTCATTAGTTCAGGAGAAAGCAGTGACTGGAGAATGGCAGCTTTGGTGTGAGGTGATTTTAGAGCTAGAGAGAGAGAGTTATTCCATGAGCTTAAAAATGATTATGACAGAAGTCCCTGAATTCTCTGAGGTAAGACGTGACTGCTCTCTGGCAGATATTAATCTCACTTGCTGGAGTAGATCAGCTGTAGTCTGTGCAACATTTATAGAAAGTTTCCACTACGTTTTTAATTTTCTTCCCCAGATTAAAGCTTGTGTAGGCCTCTTGCCTGTGTGAGGCAAGGCAGCTCTGCACCAACTGCAGTGCCTTGCCCCAGCTACCCATTTTGGCCACCTTGGATGTTCTCAAGCAGTTTGATTGCCCAGAACAGACACCGCCCAGGGCCTGTCTCTTTCCCAGTCAATGACTCAATACTCAGGTTATATGTTTAGAATTCAGGAGTCATTTTACCTCTTTAAGAAATTGGTATTGCTGGGTGTCGAATGCTATAAACTAACAGAATGTTTTTGCAACTTCATTATTTCACTACAGTGTGTGTTCTGCTTTTTTTTTCTTTTCTGTTGCTACATAATCAGGTGGATCAAAATCCAAATGCTATACAGAATGTTGGAGGCTTTGTGGTTCCAAATGAGCAGTCAGCCCCTTCCCCTCAGCAGCCACACTCTTCTAGGCCAATTTTGTTTGCAGCTTTGTCAGCTTCTTTTATGAATCCCTCTGTATAAGCCACATGGAATAGACTATACTGTTTCATTCCTGTTCCATCCACTTTCAGGCAAACAGCCAGGCCTTGCTGCAGTCAGTTTTTCCAACTGCCCCTCTCCACAAAGGAGAAATCTTGCCATAGTCATTTTTAAGCTCATGGAATAACTCTCTCTCTCTAGCTCTAAAATCACCTGACACCAAAGCTGCAATTCTCCAGTCACTGCTTTCTCCTGAGCTAATGAGTCCCACACCAAAAGACTTCTTTTTCTCCTCTGACTGAATTGTGTTCCACCAGTTCAGGCTTCCAGTTTTATGAGGGTTTCCAGTAGGGGAAAAAATCCCTTCGTGGTTTTCTTTCCTGGCATGGAAGAGACTTCCTTTCCTGCCAGACAAGGAGCAAATCGAACATCTTCATCAGTTGCAATAGTTTCTGAACAATCCTCAGCATATTTTGCCTTTGCAGGAGCAGCTGCTCAGCCTGAGGACAGGGGTGCAGCAGAGCATACAAGGTGAGCACACAGCTTAAAGACAGAAGTAGCTCCACTGGTAGTGGTGCACATCTCTGAAATCCATGTCAGTGTTACAGCAGCTAATTTAACACTACAGCAGAGGATGATGCTGTTTGAGAAGTGCTATAGAATTACAGAGTGAGAGCAGGATTGCCTGTTAACAGGTACACTAGGACCCATAAGCACCAGAGGCCAGGACAGAGGATCCTGTGCTGTGTACCTATAAGGACATACTCAGCATCCTGTGGGCTCTTATTACAATACTGGACTTTGCAGTGAACACCTGGAAGCAATTTGAGGATTAGGATCTGTTCCAAAACCAACGGGGGAAAATAAAAAACCCACCCAACAAAACGCTGAAACTTGAGAAGGAGGTTCCTTGTATTGTAAGACTACTAACACAATGGCTGCTGAAAGAAACTTCAGGTTTCTTGTCTTTGCCAGGCTATGCCAAGCTTCGTTTGCTTTCCTAAAGAATGGTTAGTGTCCACATTTGAGAATAAAAGAAGTGACTGATGTCAGTGGTAGCCAAACGTGGCAGGAGCTCCCAGAAAACTGAAACAGATGATGCAGCAGTGTACAGGTCAGAACTAGTGTGACAAGTTTCCACACAAGGACTTTCCTTCAGGTTTTGTGTTTACACATGTAAGGAAAGGCACAGAAGAAAACAGTTTTCCTGCAATATGATGTGTCCACCCTCCAGCCAACAGCATGCCCTTGGCCTGGAAGCTGCTACAGGCTGTTCTGGGAGACTGTAATGACTGGTGGACCACATTATCCTCTCCCCATACAAAACCCTAAGGATAAAGAGGGAGAAGAAAAACTTTCTCAATCCAAGTTATGAAAGCAGAACTACATGGCCCGAGCTAACCTACTCTCACAGAGAAACCCACTGTCTTTGGCAGTGTTCATCTGGTTTCTGTACCTCACTGTGGTAGTGTTTTTAATGCTCAGATTTGCTGGTGATTCAGTATGTGCTGAAATCATGCTCGTTTTGCTTTGCTCTTTTTCCCCTTAATCCTTAATTAAAACCTTAAGAGTGGACAAGAAAATATGCTCAAGTCTATTGTGATACTGTCTTGCAAAGTGGAATCATTGATTTTAAATTCAAAATTGACATTCTATTTGTCCATTCCCTCTCCCCACTCACACACCCCTACCTCCACATTCTCAGGAAGATCTTCAAGCATAACTTTAAACAAAACTCTCTCTTCTCTAGTCATATCTTCAGCCAGTGCTTGTCAGGGACAGGCAATGACTGTCTGGGATGAGCTTTCCTCTCCTTCTGGGCTCTTTACACTTCAGCTTAGAACCCACGAAAGCAGAGGAAGGCACAGTCATGACTTCATACACAACTTTTCAGTGGTCATCTGTCAGAGCCAGACACTGAACACAGGCAGGGGAAGGGTACATGGAACCTGTGGGTAAGGGGCTGCTGTAGTGGAGAGACTGCTCTGACACAAGAACAGTAAGTGGGATTCAAGCAGGAGAACCACTTTTCCTCTCCTTCTGTAAGCTGTATGACCCAGTTTGCTGGCTTATTGTGACCCAGCTGCTGTTTGTGTCTACAGACTCTCTGAAAGAGCTGAACACTTTTTTCTGTACAGCTCCTAATCCAAAACAGCCACTCCAAAGTGTTCATTCCTAACCCTCTATGGACTTCAAGTTCCCAAGCCATAAAGAAGAGAGCCAAAATTCAGTGATTTCAGAGAGGTGAGGAAGTTTTGCCAGCAGATACACAGCATAGGAAGCGATGCTACAAAAGCAGTTGGTGCAACAATTAGAAAATTATTCTTGGTAACAGCCTTGGGGACACCTCTTGCAGTCTATTGGGACAACTTCTCTGACAAAAAGCCCCTTTACCTGTTTATTAAAAGCTCCTGATACAGAGCAGTTTCCCTTTCAAAAACCTGGAACTCAAGTAAACCTCAGTGTTAACCTCCATAAACAGCAGCTACAGATCCTTCCCAAACAGCACCAGAGCTCACCCACTGTCCCTGTGAGGTGATGGTAATTTCAGCCACAAAGTGCCCTAGAAAACCACTGGTCACATTGGAACTGACATTTCTTAGCAATTAGCACTTCTAAGAGGTAACATTTACTTCTGTGTTTGCATATCCTGTTCCAGGTTTCAATTTCTATAAGTCATTTCACATAGGGCTGGTCTCCACTGCTGCAGCAGATGGCAAAAACTGCCAAGTAGTAAGAAAAAAAAGCATAAAACCTGTTTTATAGCCTACATGTATTGAAAAAATGGCAGAATGACATAGAACTGAGTAATGTTTTATGGAAACTACTACCATACTCCGAATTGCAGTAGCATTCCAGTTCCTAATCTCTCAGTTGTCTAGACAGGGCACATAATGCATTTGTCTTTAATGAGATATGAATTAATTTGCCTTGACATACCTCAAAAACCTCTGTAATACTTTCCAGCAGTGCAAACTCTTACTGCTGCCCTGCCAAGTACGCAGCACTCATAAAACTGAGAACCACTGTTAAAAAAAGACACACTAAAAGGAGCAGATGTGAGCTGCACACTGTGGTATGGGTCACATCCCAGTGCTGTGTGGGAACCTCAGCTATTTGGGTGGCTGCTCAGCACCAGTGTGACTTCTGAGCTCCAAACTAATAAATAAAAAAACACAAGTCATTCCCTCACTTCTGTCTTGAACCTCTCCATAGAGCTAATCTCACCTGATTCCTTTTCTCCCATTCCCCAGAAACATTTCACTTGGAAGAATTTAATTTCTGGCTCCCCACATTACACAATAGAAATGGATGCAAAATATGTCTACATGACGTAAGTGCAGGTGGCTTAAAGGCACTGCAGCTTGGCTTTAGGTACCAAAAGCAACATTGCTTGGTGCCACTCTACACACTCAGTCCATAATGTTTTCCAAACACACAGAGACTCTAATCTTCTCAATCCACAATTAGAGAAGGAATATTCTTTAGTTACACCATCAGAGACCCAACCCCAACTAATTTCTACAGCTGTGAAGAATGATTAGCCACCACAATCAAGTCAAAGGCATTATGAACATCACCAGAGATGCGTTCCAGTGCTAAGAAGATGAGTAAGTTTGGCTTTATACACCAGGTTTGAAGATGATGACCATGTTTGCTTGGAAAAAACATTTGGATTGCCTTCTTTACACACAATTTCATTATTAAAAAGCACTGTATATAAACAGCAGTATAAAAATATGAGCTAAAAGAAGGAAACTTTAGAGGATGATGCACTCATTTCAGGTTTTATGTCCATTAAAAATAGAAACTACTGCCATATTTTTTTCTGTTTTTCAAAGTTTGATAAAATCCTTACAGAGCTTCTTCTGTGAAGGAACTGGAAGTAAGTTACTTTAAAAAAAATCCTGGGCATAGTAAACTAAATCAAGCCACAAGCTATTAGTCAGATGAAGCTATCAGGAAACACTGGCAAGATCTGTCTTAGTAAGAGCATAAAGGAAGTCCATTTTGGTGGGACTGTAACCAAAGAAAACTTTGCAGTTCTTCTGAGTAGTGGTACGTGCCAAACTTCTCATGTGGCTACTGATGTTTAGCATATGTACCTGTGTTTGCAAGACTCAGCTAAAGAGTGTTCTTGATCTTTCAAATGGCTTAGCTTAAACAACTGTATTTCCAGTTGTCCATCACTAGGCTACACTGAAAAGCAAACAGAGCTGCATATTGTTCCACAGACTCCTCACAGGAGACAACTGGGATTTATTTTCTAGTGGCAAAAGTCTATAAAGCCAAGTTTTTATGAACTCCAGGATCACAGAGAGAACATACATGAGGCACTGTCATACTAAGGGCTTATTCACACTCACTGGAAAGGGCTGTGCAACTCTCTTTGCTACTGGAGTACAACATGAACATCTGACAGACCAAGTGAATGCTCAGATTGAGTGCCTCAGTTAACCACAGGGCTGAGACTCTGCTTCCAGTTCATAATACAACATTCCTAAGTCAAATTAATTAAACTAAACCATCTTTGACTGCTTATCCCAAGGGATCTGTGTTTTAAAGCTTTCCTAAATTTTGCTAGGTCAGCTCTATCACCACCTTCTGACCAATGAACCCAAAGTATGTGTTTGGTTTTTGAAAGGAAAAAAAGTGCTCACTTACATGATTCCTTTTGTTTTCTCCATCTTTTATGGATGTAATAACTGTCTCAGAAAAAACTGTCGATCCAGTTTTGTTATCTGTAACCTGATATGGCAAATGAAGAGCAGAATATTAAACACATTTTTTACTAGTTTATTAGTTTGCTATTCTCAGTCCTACATTCCACAGTAATTACCCCACTCCCACCCCTACTTTTTTCCCATTTTGCTGTCACTTGTATTAAACCCTAATCTGAGGGGGAAAAGTAGATGACCAGTCTACCTCCTTAGCTAATTCAGATCCACTGGAATGAAGCTCTCTGAGCAGGAGGTGGTCATTCTTTTAAGACCCATGGAACAGCTGTAGCTGTGCTCTATTTTCAGTAGGTATTTTTCCCAAAATAAATTATCATTTCACATTAACCTTTTATGACACATGTTCCTACACAGTGATTAGTAGGTATTTTTCCCAAAATAAATTATCATTTCACATTAACCTTTTATGACACATGCCCCTACACAGTGATTAGGCAGGTATATAAGATACAATAAACTCTGAAGTAAATATCAGGAAAGTTTATGCTCCAGATTATTTTCAAAAAAAACCCATCAAAAACTGTTTTTATTTTTGAAGGAAAGGTGTGTAAGAATGAACACCTCACCATATATATGTTTTCTATTACCTTATCAATTTCTTGATGAGTTTGAACAGTTCTGTTACCAATTCTGGTTTCCGTGTTGGACTCGTTGTGGTAGTTGGGAGGTAAGTTTTCAAACTTTACTTCCGACAGTTTTTTTGCCCCTTCCTCTTCAGCTTCCATCTGTTGAATGGAAAAAAAAAAAAGAATAAATTAAAAAAAACCCCAAAGCTTCCAAACAACTGAAAATTAGAGAAAGTGACACAGAAGTGAAGAAGCAACACTCTTCTCGTGCAGCCCCAGGAACACCCTGGCTCACATGCAATGTTGTTGGTGCAGATGCCCCTGGATGAGAACACTTACTCAGCTGCTTCAGGCAGTGACCACAGCAGCTCTAATGGACCAGAAAAACAGTGCTGAGCTAAACCCTTAAACAACACTCTGGGCTGCTCAAGCCAGTCAGTCCCTGTGAGGAGAGAGTGTGCAGATTAATGACAATCTCATATCTGCACAGTCAAGAGCCCAGTTTTCTATTTTTTGTAGAAAACTACTGAAGACTTAAGACAGACTTTCCTATCTGACAAAGAAGAGAAAATACACTGGCAGGACAGAGAGGCACATACAAAGCCCCTTGAAGCCAACAGAAGCAATGCTACAGATGAGGGTGATACACCCAGAATTTCATTCTCTACTTCAGTTCCCACTGTCTTTGTTTGCCACATGAAGAAGGGCATGAGCCTTGCAAACAACACAAACTCGGAATAAATCCCGTCCCTTTGTTATTTGCAACCACTGTAACAGAGCTACGAGGCCACAAGTTCAACCAGCCTGAACAACAGAATTCTCTCCCAAGACAAAATTTCTCTTTCTGGTGTGTCTGTTTATTTTAAACAACAGCTGCAAACCTTTTTAAGTGTAAAGCATTTCTCTGCTAAGACACAGCTCAGACAATCTGACCATGGGAAGAGGAGAACAGGCAGAAATTTTGGCTGCATCCTTATTTATAGTTAATCATATTTGCAGCATGTCAAGGATGATTTGTCTCCATGTGTTTGCAGTCTAAATGCAGATGACAGAGGTAGATTCCAGCAACTGTCCAGATGACAGTAGAAATTCAGGGATTACCTAACTGTAGTAAACCAAGGTGGGTTTCTCCAGCAGGTTGTCCGTTAAAGGTTTTTTTGGACTATGTGTTTTTGAATTAGGGGAAAAGAGAACCTGGAAGGAAGATTTGAGGAGGTGGTGGATTCACCATCCCTGGAGGTTTCCAAGCTGAGACTGGATGTGGCACTTAGTGCCATGGGCTAGTGACCACGGTAGGGTTGGACTTGATGATCTTGGAGGACTTTTCCAACCTGGTTGATTCTATGATTCTTAACATGAAGGGGAAAAAAGAAAGGGGAGCAGAGGGACGAGGTCTTTAGACATTCAGACAATGGCTCAAGTCCCTCCTCAGCTCCTGGCTTCGAAGCAGGTCCGTGTGTGACTCTGGGCCAGCAATTTGCGATCACGGCACGGAATTACATCGCAGGTACTGTAATAATCTCCCCGTGCATTTCAGGCCCGGCAGCTCTGAACCGCGGGCTGGGACAGCCGCGTGTGTCTGTGATCTGCTGCACAAAGGCAAAGAAAGTCAACTGCTCCCCTCACACCTCCCCTCGTACAGCTGCTTTCACTGAGGGGGCGAGAAGGAGCTTTGCCTGCGCCTCGGCCTCGCTG
>NW_008656181.1:0-1116 GCF_000695815.1 Acanthisitta chloris | reverse complement strand
CAAAGAATGAAGCTAGAGGACAGAGATTTGATTGTTTTGTTTTTGGTTTTTTTTTCAAAGAATGAAGCTAGAGGACAGAGATGTGATTGATTATTTTTTTTTTTTCCCCCCCCTGCCTAGTGAGGTTTAAACAAAACCCTTTTGTTATCACTAGTGTCTAGTTTACGAATTTTGGAGAAATACTGAAAAACTCAAACAATTAATGTATTTAAATCAGGCATCAAAAAGAATAACTTCTGGGTGCTTTAGATCCTCAGTTTTACATGTAATTATGAATATTTTTGTGTTCTGCTACCCATGCCAAATTCTTGAAAGCAAAGAGTATAAATGCTTGTGGACCTCTGTCCAATCCTTGATTTTCAAGGAAATTGTCCTAAATTGATGTTTGCATGTGTGGAATTAGCTTCAGTACAGTTCATTAAAAGACTGGAAACAAGACCTCTTAGCATGACTGGTAATACATCAGGAGCACTGGGAGATTGATGGAGAGAATATTTTTTATTGAACAATAACATCTATATTAGTGTCTGTCTAACCATTCCTTAATGAATGACAGTTCCAAGTACAAGGGTTATGGTCTTAATCTAGAGAATAGGTCAAGGCTTGTTTAGGATTGACTTGTTTAGGATTGGCTTCAAGTCTGCAGAAGTTTAGAAGAGAGCAGGTTGCAGAAACATACAGAGAGCATACTGCACCTAAGATAGCTGGTTTTGTTTCCTCTTATAGTCTGAGAAAGGATAAATCTCCTTAGAGGTTTTCTGCCTGGGTGATGCTTTCAGTTTGTTTTGTTTAATCTTTCCTGGTAAATCACTTACAAAAATGCATTTGTCAGAATTATTACTTTCGGAAGACAAGTTTATTTAGGTACAGTTACTAAACGATAATTTATGTATGCAGTGGCTATTATTTGTTTTCTGATTTTTCTTTAAAAAGGAAAAAATGTTTTGAATGCCCTGCAGTGGTAGATATGGTATGGAATTATGTTTGGGTCTTGTTTGCACATCAAACTGCGTTTTATCTTTTTTATTTTGCGTAATTAGGGTAAGTTGTCAGTCAACCTGCAAAAGCAGTCTCAGTGACTTTAAACATGAAAAAGTACTGGAAAGATGTGTCTGA
>NW_008656180.1:20342-30860 GCF_000695815.1 Acanthisitta chloris | reverse complement strand
GGGTTGGACTCGATGATCTTTGAGGCAATTTCCAACCTAGCTTATTCTATGATTCTATGATTCCTACCAGGGTTACCTGTGAAATAACCGGTCATTAAGATTCTCCTGTACCCAAGCAGTTTTGGTTTCTAACACTGAATTTCTAAGTAAATGCGAGTGGTGGTACTGTCAGATTTGAAGAAAAAAGCATGTCTGCATCTTAAAAAAGAAGCTGAGTGACATAAGAGTTTAAGAATTGCTTAAGCACGGAAGTAAACTTAAAATCCAGAAACTTAAAGTTCATAAACTTTCAGTGAAACAGAGGCCCTGAGTTACTGTGAAGGTACAAGCCAGCCCAGAGAGGTGCTACTGTCATTGGAACACTTATAAAACTCATGACCAAAGGAAAAACCTGCATTCATACCATGTGGAGTCTAGGTCTTAGACTGTAGCCCATAATGGTGATCTAGCATGCTTGATAATGAGATTATTTGGTTTATGTTAAGTTGATGAAAAAAAATATTGTGTAATCACAGTGGGAAACTGCACATACAGAAACCTTTTAATGGAAAAAAAACTTACCCGGACTTAAATCTAATTTAAATTATTTCTTAAGAAGGACATCTGATGGTGAATGTCAACTGAGTGATGCTAGTATGTTCTCTGTAATGAAGCCTCGTTCTGCTACATATAGAAGACTTATCTGAGCCAGAAACGGAAGTAAGGGCAGAGAATAAAGAATACGAGGGAAGAATGTGCCTTGCATTATCAGGGGATTGCAAATGCAGATAAAGTAAGACACAGACATTTTGTCAGACGCGTCAGGTATGTAAGTTTAAAGCTTGCTTTAGGCAGTTTAACTTAGCCAGCACTTCCAGCAAGTAATAACCTAAAGTGGCACTGACCTTGGCAGACTTAGAAGGGTAAGCTTTGCACAGGGATTTCTTGATAGTTGCTCAAGTATATGAGACACAGTTCAGTATTCCTTCAGTATGGATTATCAATGTTTGTTTTATCCCAGAACAAACATACTGATTGCAGCTAGTGGAAGGAGAATCAGTCCCTCTGTATATCTGAGCTCTTCTCTATCCATTATATGATATCCTGAGGCGCAGCAATGCCACTGAGCTTGTGCTATGCTTTTCTCTCCCTTAGCTTTCTTGACTCATTCCTTTTTAAAGCTGTAATGCATGGAATATGAAATACTGGTTTCTTCAGTAACTAGCTGTACAGTCAGGATTTTTGGCCAGGTTGTCTTTTCCTCTGGTCTTGTTGCCTTCATCTCCAGGGGATGCTTCATGACCTTCGTGTGTGGACACAATTACATTTGCACAGGTAGTTTTCAAGTATCATAAGTGGCTGCTGTGAGGTTGTCAATGTTTAGAGACACAGTGGAGGCAATTTAGGCACAACGTCACTATTTTTAATCTGTCCTCTGTGTACTGAATCACTGTACCTCTTGCTAAATCTGCCAGGGTCTGTGGGTGGTAAATGCTGCTAGGATGTAAATCCTTTTTTTGTAAGGAGCTACTCAGACTCAGGAAATAAAGTGCCATAGTGGGAACAGAACTTGCCTGTACCCTCCCCATGCTCATTGTAGCGATTTCTATTAGCGGAATTGGGCAGCTCTGGAGTCATAACGTGTTCCAAGCCCTTAAATTGTGGCCCAGTGGGCAGAGTCTGTTGGTTTCTAACTAACTGAATGCTGTCAATGCCAGAAGTCCCACAGATATTCTCATTTTAGGCTTAAAATATCTGTGATTTAAAACAAAAAAAACCCCAGACCAACAAAAAACAGCACCAAAATGTTATCTGATACCTGTGGGAAGTGACAGCTGAAATGTCCCTTCTAGGTCTTCTGTTGAGTGACTTGCTGGGTTCAGAGGTACTTTTTGCACATGCTGCTTTTCCCATCTGTTCTCCCTGCTTCCTGAGATCCCCTGAGCAGGCAGAGAAGCACAACTCAGAACACTTCTGTTCTCTCTGCTCTTCAGAAAATAGAAATTGTGTTAACTGCAATACACTGGATGCAAAAGAACCTGAGCTGGCAAGTAAAAAACACCAGATAGTATCCCTGACATGTGGAAGGCTGGCTGCAGAAAGGCTCCCAGTCACCTTGATTTTAGCAGTGGTCATTGAATTACAGACCTGCTGGCTAACATTTTTGGACAACTGTGTTTTTTGTTAAAATAGTGGATGTAATACTGTGGTAAGAAATAGCTTAATTTCTGTAATTTTCTGTAACAGCATAGCCTTTAAGTCAGTAACATGTTGTAAGACTCAAGCTCTTTGTGAGCTAAATATCTGTTGACAGCACATGATTGATTTGGTTTTGCAGATGGGACAGATTTCCATGTTGTGTCTCAACCTGTCTTTTGATTACTTGCACACAGACCTAGCTACTGAAGAACCAAAAATGTTAATATGGATGAATGCATACACATATGCCTTACACATATGTGAACACCCACTCCTTTATGCATTGCTTGCAGAAAAAAAATACTTGTATTATACATGGGTAATACAGAATGCAAAGTTACGCAGCCAGAAATAGGAGCAGAGGTTTGAAACATCAAGTTGTAAAGAAATTGCAAATGAATATTGAATGGTCATATATTCAAGTGGGCTGAGTATGACAGGGATTTGTACTTGATCATTGATCCTTCTTGCATCAGTAGGTCATCACTTGTTAGCTCTGAATCTGAAGCTGCTTTCACCTGAAGACAGGATACCTGTCTGTCTAGCCCTAGGCCACTTGACACTAATTAAAAATAATTGCTGTCAGAGTTGAAGGAAAAGCCAGTAATGAATCAGCAGAGAGAGCAAACTGTTCTACTGTTCCTGGAAGTTTTGCATTTAGCAGCCAGTTGTTACATAAGGCTGCTGCTATGGCCTCCCATATGTATTTTCTGAATGTTGCTTTGTTCAGTGAAGACGACAGGAGATGTACTCTGGATTGTATCAGAAGTAAGATGTCACAATTAGGTTTCCAAATTTTCATGGAACTACTTCTTATCATAGAATCATAGAATATCCTGGGTTGGAAAGGACCCACAAGAATCATGAAAGTCCAGCTCCTGGCCCTGCACAAAACTGCCTCATGGGTGATCCATTTAGGGTCATACTTCTAGATATTCCATATAGACATTGAAAGCATTTAAAAATCTAAAATTTAGCTCACTTTTCAATTTTCTTTAACTTAATGCCAATTTAGAAATTGAGATTCCTGTTTGATAGACTTCAGTTGTAGCAGACTAATGCCTACACAGCAAAATTTTTCTGCCCTACCTAGTCCTGTAACTTATAAAACCGAGCAGAGGAGTCTATGAGTCTCTCTGAAGTCTCTATAAGGACTCCAGTTTATTTGGACAACTCATGTCTTGCATTTCTTTTAGGTTCCAGAGTTTGTCCTCTAAACATTTATTTTCCCATTTAATGAAAAATCTCTGCCTGGGGTTGAGCCCTGACACATGAGGTGGCATTCCAAGATCAAATGTTATTAATATTAAAAAATGCACTGTAGACCGTGGATTTAATTGAAGCACTTCATTTTCAGATGTGATTTACCCCAGACTTCTAGCAAAAGTCCATGAAAGTTGTG
The DNA here is from genome assembly GCF_000695815.1 of Acanthisitta chloris. Taxonomy (NCBI): domain Eukaryota; kingdom Metazoa; phylum Chordata; class Aves; order Passeriformes; family Acanthisittidae; genus Acanthisitta; species Acanthisitta chloris. The sequence goes on along the minus strand of NW_008656180.1, from coordinate 27,280 downwards.
ATTTTTTACCATCTTTTGAAACTGGATTCTGACCTAAGACACATTGGTCATGTGGCACCATTAGTGGGGGTTGACTTCTGGCCACTGTACTGAAATCTCCTTGAAATGTGACCATCTGCCCAGTGTTCTGCAAAGACAGGAAATATTAATTAGAATATTCTGACAGCTCTGGATTTATGACAGCTGAATCTGGCCCAATACAACAAAGTTAAAGTTGATATATATTGAAAACTGCACAGCTCAATAGTGCTTTGATTTCTAAACTGTTTTACCTTTATATAAGTATATTTGACAAAAGGAGTATGTCTTAAAAAGACATTCAGTACAAATTTTCATGAAAATGGTACTGTTGATAAAGGGTTTATTATGAGCTGTTATATAAATAATCTACCTTTAAACAGACTCCAAACACCTATTTATGCAATGTCGCAGTTAAAAAGTAAGTATGTATTTTAAGACCGCTGGTAGCTTACTGTTTAAAAAACCAAAGTAAATATCAAGAGACTTATCATGTGCACACACTGAATTTAAATATGAAGTTCAAGTCGCATAATGAGTCAGCTACAACCAGGAAAACAGTAAATCTGACAGTTCTTTAACAAGTGTTCTCCTATGCCTGTGTGTTATAAAGGTTATTTGTCAATACATAATGCTGTATTCACTATGAGCTGAATGAATTAAAATGAAAAGGTTTTTAAATGGATACATTTTAAGGAGTGGAACTACACATCACCTTAGCCAAGCCCATGAGAGGACTCATCCTGTCTACAGCCACGCTGTTCAGTTCTGCTTATTCTGTCTGCCAAACTGCTCACAGACTTGACTGACTGCTAAACAAGGGCAGTGCCTGTATCATCTTCTCTTTATACAGTAGTGGCTCTTAATGTTGCCCTCTTGCTTTTGAGTCCAGCTCCTGACACTGAACTGAGAACCTCTATCACAGCATCTGGGTGAGGTCATGTATCCCTTGCTATCAAAAGCAAATGTGTCATGTGAGTGGATTCAGCTCTTGTTAGACCATTAATGAATCTTGCTCTAAATGTCGAGTTTAACAGCAAAATGCAGGTTTTTAGTAGGCAGTGAAATAACCTTGACTTTGCTCCAGGCTTGGGTTTGTGAGATTTTTATACAATATACTTCTGGAATGGAGTGGAATGTTGTGTTCTCCCTACTCATTCTTCAGTTCTTCATGTAAATGTATACTCAAGTGTTTGCTGGAAGCAGTGATTTCTTAACTCAAATGAGTTATTTTTATTTAAGTGTGGATCTTCTATCCACTCCACCAGAGCTGGTGACAGTTCCCAAGACTGATGAACAGGATGAACACCTCTCTCTTATTCAAAGCCTACGTGTCTTCTCTTTGTGCAGGAAAGCACATCTCCCATTCTGAAGTGGTCACTACTCACTCACAGATACTGTCCTGGCTCTGGCCTCACCATGTGAGTTCTTCAGGGACTGCTTGTGCTGACAGGTACCCTTGGAATCAGTAGCTATAGTGCTGGACTTGTCTTGTTTTGATGCTTATATGACCACATCAAAAAGCTGTTGTGTGAATAATGGTAATGCTTGTCCATAGTCTGCCTCAGATTGGCTGACCCACTGTCATTCCACTGCATGTTGGACTTGCCATACAGCAGCACCTGAGATATTCCTGTGCACCTCAGTTCACTGGGGGACAGTGATGAAAGTTCCACCTGTATCTTCCCTGCAGGATGAGTTTGTTTCAAGGGTGCAAAGCTTGGCTTTACACTTGAAAACTGGAGGAATAAATAGCTGAAGTAATTGTTACTGAATTGTATTTCTATTCTGTTTAGAAATTAATATGTTATTTTTTCCAGTGATGTGTTAGCAATGCCAAGTGGGAAGACTCCTTAGGCAAAAGATCTGACTGTTTAGAAAGTTGAATGGTACAGAATAGATATAGCATCTAGATGATAATTTCATCTTTTAGGCATGTGTCTGTGTGGGCTGAAGAAATTACTGGAGCTGGTCTCCCACCTTAGTTTTGTTAATGCACTATATGCATTTTACACAACATTTTGGTTTTATAAGCAATCATTCACACATGTGGTTTCTGACTGTTCTATTTCTGGCTCTGGAAAGTTCTGCCTTGTGTAATGAGTCTGGAATTGATGAGGTATTAAAGATTCAAATTGTGAAATATGTTAAATAGATCACGTTTTTATTAGAATCATCCTCAGAACTTAAGATATTGTTTGTTTTGAGTGCCTCTTGAAGACTAGTCCTTTCTAAGTCACTGTCTTCTAAATCTCCTGGAAGGAGGATGTGATCACTTGTAGCTTATAGTCAGTCCTTGTACTAGGTGCAATCCCTTAAGATGCTTTGAGGTCATTGGTAATCAGTCCTGCATTCATTTTCAACAAAAGAATTAATCTGAATGATATTCAGTGGAATTTTACATTGAGAGAGAACTTCAGAAATAATGTGAACCATGCACTTTGGCTTTCACATTTTTAGCCTCAGTTTGCCCTTGTACATCTGTCTAATCTATAAAGATGTCCAATGCTAGAGCTTTCCATGGAAAAAAAAAGTCAAAGAGCAATCACTGACCATATACCCCTTTTCCTCTGCAGTGCATTAAGCAAGAGTGCAACAAAGCTAAATTTTTCCTTGATGATTTTTCCATTTATTCTCATTTACAAAATTTATATAGAAAGTGCTAGATTGCAACATGAGCCTTTTGTTTCATTCTAGTAACAGTAAGTTTTGAGATCACAATCGTGTTCCATAGGCGATAGCTCAACAGAAGAGGTGGAATTGACACCCTTTGTCACACACATATGTTGTAGTTCTAGGCCTTGTCTTTAGCATCTTTAGCATTCTAAGGGACTGCAGCTGCAGTGGCCATAATGGTGCACCTGCAGGAGAGGGTGGTTCCTTATCACTTCTTGGCTTAGAAGATCAATTTGATTTTGGCTCCTGAAGCAAAGCTGGCATATTGGGTAGTTGGGAATGTGTTTTTCTTTCTCTTGGTTATAAACTGCATAGCTTCCTTGTCTGTCTCCATATGTAGTGTGATAGTGTAGTTGAGCCAGAAGATGAGAAAGATGTAGTGTGCTTTGGCCATGACTGCAAGTCGTGGAAAAAGTCTTTATAATTACAGAAGCCATGTGGATATTAAATAAAAAATCCAGAAGACACTTCAAACTGCAGCAGGCTACATACCACTTGTTTTTTATTGAATGCAGTCTTCACAATATAGCAAATTTTTAAAATTATTTTCCTTTTCAAGGATTCACTCTTCCCTTGGCCAAACCTGGGAGTCAGGATAGCCTAGTGAAAGTTTCATCTGTGCGTTTGAAATGGTGGATGTGTGAAGTAGAGGACTGGTTGTGTTTCACAGGAGGCATAAACCCTTGCATTGTTCACTGTTATTTATCTTGTCTAATGTACAGGAGAGAATTTGAGTCTTATCAAACTAAACCAGGGATATGTTTTCAAAGCAGAAGACTAGTTGTCTGTTCTGGTCCTATGTGAATGTCTGAGAGGAATGTGTTAAATCAGGGTAGCTGCAAGCTGAGCACTCCACTTTAAGTGTCATGTTTGAATTATCAACACTTCACAGCCAGCTGTAACAAATTCCACTGCCTGGTCTAGTCTAAAGTGTTTTCTCTCTTTTTTTTCTATTTGTCCATCTACATCCAAGTATGGTGTTATACAGGCACACATTTTAAAGGGGAGTTCATTTTCAGATATTTACAAATCCTGTTAGTGAGTTTGGGCTGACCAGATGGAAAGCAGCTCTGCAGGGAGGGAGCTTGGGGTCCTGGTGGACAACAAGCTGACCATGAGCCAGCCTTTGCAGCAAAGGCAGCCAACAGCATCCTGGGCTGCATTAGGAAGAGCAAGATACCAGGGCATGTTTCATGTCAGGAGAGGCTGAGAGAGCTGAAATTGTTCAGCCTGAAGGAGGGAAGGCTCAGGGCAATTCTTATTCATGTATAAAAATAACCTGAAAGGAGGGGACAAAGAAGAGATAGAGCCAGACTTTCAGTGGTGCCCAGTGGCAGCACAAGAGGTAATGGCCACAAACTGAAACACGGGAGGTTCCCTCTGAATATCAGGAAACAGTTTTTCACTGTGGGGGTCACTCAGCACTGGTTGTCCTGAGAGGAGCCCTGAATCTCCATTTGTGGACATATTCAGAACCTGACTGGACACAGTCCTGGGCAGCCTGCTCTAGCTGTCCCTGTTTGGACTAGATGGTCAGAAGGTCCCTTCCAGCCTCAATAGTTCTGTTCTTCTGTGATATACTACATATCAACATGCATCAGAGGAAGCCTCCTTATCAGACTTTTCTGTCTGTCCTGTCAGGGACACAGGAAATGTGTGAGACACACTCCATTAAACAGACATTATATAGTCATGGAGTGACTCAATGTGATGTACAGGTCACGTCCAAAGCATGTGGATTTACAGCAACTTGGGTGCAGGCCTGAGGTGTGTTCATAACATAAACAAGCAGATGAGGATCTGAGACCTGCTATTTGAAATTTTAAGTCTATCCAGTAAGATTTGTATCCAGACATGTGCTCATGGTCAAGAGTCTGAATGATTCCAGCCCAAAAATAGGGCCTAATGTCAGCCACATATAGTCTACCCTTCCTCCCCTTTCTTTCATATCTCTTCTATCTTTAGCCCAGACTAAATGTAGTACTTGGTCAAGGTGAAACAATTTAGAACCTTTTCAACGGAGTGTTAAAGAGCTATAGTGCAATATAAGTAAAGGGAATGACAGAAAATAAAAAGAACCATAGATACATTAGACATGGCAGTACTGTTGTGGTTTGCTACTACTATTACAACTGGTTTAACCCCAGCTGCAGCCAAGAACCACACAGCCACTCACTTACTCCCCCACCCATGGGATGGGGGAGCGAATCAGAAGGGTAAAGACTAGAAAAGCCCATGGGTTGAGATAAAGACAGTTTAATAGAGGAAGCAAAAGCTGCACACACAAGCAAAGCAAAACAAGGAATTAATTCACTGCTTCCCAAAGACAGGAGGTGTTCAGCCATCTCCAGAAGAGCAGGGCCCATCACGCGTAACGGTTCCTTGGGAAGACAAACGCCATCACTCCATATGTCCCCCCTTCCTCCTTCTTCCTCCCACCTTATACACTGAGCATGATGTCCTATGGTATGGAATATCCCTTTGGTCAGTTTGGGTCACCTGTCCCAGCTGTGTCTCCTCCCAATCTCCCATGCATCCCCAACTTCCTTGCCAGTGTGGCAGTACGGATCGCAGTAAGGGCCTTGACTCTGTGTAAACTCTGCTCAGCAATAACAAAAACATCTCTGCATTATCAATTCTGTGTTCTGCACAAAACACAAACATAGCCCCATACTAGCCTCTGTGAAGAAAGTTAACTCTACTTCAGCTCAAACCAGCACACATTGTTATTCTATTACGACTGAAATAGTTGGTTTTAGCATGGTCTGGCTACCATTCTCGGCTGAAATTAGGAAGCTTGTTGCATTGGTGTCTTGATGAACACACAATATGACCGTATGCTGCCTTGGCGCAAGTAGCACCAAACTGCTAAGGCACAGCTCATATTCTTCAATGTCCTTGTGTTGCTGCTTTTGTGATAGAACAGATGGCATAGCAGAAGTGTTCCCAGCTTGGTTAAAACAAGATGCAGAAGGTCAAATGAACTGGCTTTTATTGGAATATGCTGGCTATTACAGTTAGGTGTTGTTTAACAATCAGTCCTAGATGTAGGTCTCCACTGCACAGATAGGATCAAAAGTCTCTCAACTATGGCAAGCATATACCACACATAAATGAAATTTTGGAGCAGATGCAGAGCGACTGATTTCATAGACATACATGCATTTCGAGACATTTCTTCCCATACCTGATTGTGAGTGTGTGGATAAATTTTTGTTTTATAGCAATAAAATGATTCCTCTGTGGGCAACATCTCATAGTTGCTTACATAAAAGCCACGATGGCCTTGAAACCTTGAATCTGGACAGAGTGATAACGAAAGCTATATTTAAAGCTCCTGACTCAGTGACCTTAGCTCAACAGTGACAAAAGTTTCCTGTCATTTGGAGAAATATTAAATGACCTCACAAATGTAAAATGGATTTTCTGGTTGCTCAGATGTCTGCATCACACATGGTCTCCTCATGGCCTTTCATGGTCTCATCAGAGGCACCAGTTTTGGATGAGATCGTGGAAGTTGAACTGTGCTTGGTTGTAGAATTTAACTATGTGGGATCAGAGAGTACTGCTGGGGCAGAGGTAGAAATTTGCAATCACCTTCTACTAAGTGTACTATTATTTTACTTCATAGCACTTTGCATCTATGCCAAAAGGAAAATCCTTTTCATGCATTTTAGGCTATATTCAGTGATGTTTGCTCACTGTATTTTGGCCTCATGTGTATGTTACTAGAGGTAGGCTAATTTATATCAGCATGTGATTGCTTGCTGTACTTGTTCCTGAAACTGGTGGGGGGAAAATGCAAGGAACATATCTGCAAGGTGATTTTATCTCATTTTCCCCTTGATTGCTTTTGCATTAGATTGATCTACAATCTTTTCTTTGTTCTTACATGCATTTCTTGGTCTGCATAAGATGTAAATAGTTACTCACTGATCCATATGCATATGAAAAGTGAAAGAGGTCAGTAAAGGGACTAATGATGAGAGGGAGAGGAAAGATGCTTTTGCAAGTATCTTTCTAGTTTGATTAGATTTTGCTCCTCGTTCTAAATATGAAATCTTTGCAAACTTTTAACTCGCGTAGCCTGATTAGGTTATATTCCAGATCAGTTGAATCTTCTGGCCAGCACAACATTAAACGGGCATTTTCTCGTTCATAACCATAGTAGAGACAATACAGCAGACTTTGTAAGGAAGCCCTCATGTGACTACAAGATGGTATTTTTTTTATAAGTGTATTAA
>NW_008656180.1:13053-20330 GCF_000695815.1 Acanthisitta chloris | reverse complement strand
CCCTACAAATGTTGCCGTGGTGTATCCCAAAGGCAGTCAGAGCTACAGCAGTGATATGGCTGCTCTGAAAGTCACTGCTGAATATGTCAGTGGGAGTCAAAAGGTGCAATAGAAATGTTATGAATTATTATTAAGATACATGAGAAAGCTCTGCAGGGAGGATCTGGAACATCTTGGGAAATGGTCTGCAGTCAGCCAGCTGGGAAAGCTGAAGACAGAATGTTAATAGAAATGTTGGTTTAAAAATCACCATGACACCAACATTTATATCAAGTGCCTTGTGCCGGAGCTGGTTATATAACCGTGATTATATTAGGTGTGATGAGCAGCTGTGTAGTCGAGAGGAGTTGTGCTGTGTTGGGGAAGGTGAAGTTGGCAGTGATGCCTGTAGCTAAAGCTGCTTTAGTAGGAATCCTTGTTTTCAGTCCCCTATAACTTTATAAACATCTAACTGAATTTTTCCATCCTTGTTTTATCCCTGGCTTCATAGCTTTGGATTTCAGGAAATGTTAGAACAAGATTTTTAAAATACCTAATTGTGCCCCATGTGTTACTTCATGGGTTGCCTGTGCAGAGTTATTTCAGATATATGAAAGAAAGATAGCTTCAGCTGATCAGTGTTACTGGTGGGGGGTTCCAGTAGCATATTTGCTTCAGTTATGGAAACTAAAGTCCAGAACTGAGTCTCTCTCAACATTGAGCAGAGAGTATGGTAAGTACCATACATCATCTAGCCATCAGTCTGGTATTTGCTTGGCAATGTTTTCCTTCATTACTAGGAAGAGAAAGGGAAGTGTCACAGTTCCAGACTAAGTAAACTAAAATGTAAGTTCTTGTAATTGTGAAGTAAAGCCCCTCTGGCAAAATTTCTTGGTTAGGAGGATGATGGTTAAGAATAACAACATATTAAGTCTTTATATGGCAAGTATATTCTCAAAAATGACGTAAGCTGTTCAGAAGTAGTCCAGGGACTAGAACAAGTGATGAATATTTCACTAAATGTACTGTTGGAGATACTAGTTACAAACATACTGTATCCCTTTTTTTATCCTCTCAGCAATATACGCTTTAAGGCAGATTTCTTCTGAAGAGCCACGGCAGGAATAGGATGTAAAGTGCAGATGCTACTCTGTAGAAGTGTATTTTTAATATTTCATATTTTTAATGACATTTTGAAGGTCAGCTGTCTAGGGAACATTATAGGATTATGTAAGATGTTGAGAGGTCTGAGAAAGCTCTGCTGTCGTTTCTGGAGAACTCTGGTTTCATCTCTCTTCTTGGCAAGGCATATAAAACCTGTGTTCACACAGACTTCACACATAGGAAAGGAGCTGTATGTCTTCCTTTTCAAAATCTATTAAAAGGTTTATATCTAGATAGTGAAAATCTGATACTAGTCTACTACTCTTGTGTATTTATATATTAATATCTGGTTGCAAAAAGCTAGCTCTCTTGAGTATCCTCAGTTGGTTCTAGCTGCTCACTGGACTGAACAGTTGCTGCATTTTTAAATGAAGCAACTGTTAATCAAAGTTGTTTTCATCCCAGTCTGATTTTTTGTCCTTCCTCTGCGTGCTTTCCCTATTGAAAGGAGGAAGTTATGCCATAAATTGTAACTTTTTACTAAACCTTATACTGAAATAGAATTTGGTCTTAAGGCAAAGTTCCTGCTCCTTGGAATTCAGTTTCTCAACTATAATTACTTTCATTAATTTCTCTGTCACACTCAATAGCTTTTTCTTCCCTAGAAAGACATCGGAGGCTCCCTCTGGTGGCTGCATTAACTTCATTTGGCTTTGGGGTTTTTTAAAGGAGCTGAAAAAAGCTGACAACCCCCTAAGACTGAAAACCCAAACCAGAAGAACAATAATAGCAATGAGCTGTTGTACAGCAGCAGCATTGTAGATTCATAGTGAAGAGGAAAAAGGGAATTTCTTGCAGACATAGCTGAAGGATTTGCAGCACAATATGAGCTTTAATTGAACACATTCGTACATCATTGCTATTGAATATTATGCTCAGATAGGAACAGGACATGATTTCTGCTGGGTGAAAATTAGACCTGTTATCTCTCTAAGCATAGGAAACTACTTTGACTTGTGACTTTTTCTAAAAAACAGAATTGTAATGCACAGAGATTTTTTTGAAATAATGGTGGAGTCTGTTGTGCTCAAAAATGCATCACTGAATTCCTATTAATTACTTATTTTGTGTTTATTTTTCTCCCAGGCTTTCCAAGCATATGTAAAATAATTCATCAGTTCAGTTCTGCTGTTTGTTAGGAATCCATCTGGCAGATAGTCTGGATGCAAGAAGTTAAAGTTAATGCATTTCATCTCATGGGCAAAGAGCGTGCACAGCCTATTGGCCTAGCTCCGCTGCCACATGCTACCTAGGTAAGCTTGATGGTACAGACACCAGCTCTAACAAGGCTCCAGGCAGCGTCTGCCAACCTGAGAGGCAGGACTGACATGGCCCCCAGTTGCCAAGAAAGGACTGTTTTTAAGTAGTGCTATTCCTGTTTGTACACAGGGAACTTTTGCTGTCAGTTCGTTCATTTTTTGTAGGTCATGAACAAATACTCGTGAGAGACCTTGCCAGCTAAGAGAAAGCTGAGATGTTACATCCAGAATTGCATACAGAGACTTTGCTAAGTAGCAACTTCCTCAGTTTTTCCAAGGGATACAGTTATTTTACCTCAATTCTCACTTAGTTTCCAATTAGTCTTGTGTGTATGGTGTACTGTGTGCATAATTTTACCTATGACATAGGAAATATGCTGAGTTTTAAGATGTACAAGGACATATTTATATATAGTTATTTTCATTAAGGTAGTGGAGTTTTAAGACATTATGTCGAGTAACGCATTGAGTAAGGTGTAGAGTGGATTGTTTCATGAAGTGCTAGACATGTGTGGATTTCCCTCAGAGAATCAGGTGCAATAGGTAACATTGCCTCCTTGGCATTTTGTTCTGTATTCAGCCGAGTTAAAGAAGTTAAGTTTAAGCTGGCGATATAAATGAATTAGCTAGGCAGAAAGAAGGATGAAGTCCCTAGAAAAATCCTTCAACCCTCTAACACCCAGAGGATATATATGAATATGCATGTATACGTATGTGAGTGTGGATGTGTGCATGTGCTGTGTAGACTCTGTCCTTTCTCACAGCTCCCTTCTGAGTGGCATGTGGGGTATGCAGAGTTGTGCTTCCTGCATCGAGCCTAACATAGCAAAACACTCCGGTTGTTCCTCAAGGAGACTGCTTTGACAAGGGATTATGAGTGACACTGGTCCTTTATTCAATAACTGAGTATTATCTGGGCTAAAGGGGAAGTTGCCTGTCCCATGTTAAGACAGCTACTAAACATGAAGTTGGCATTTATTCCTTTACACTGTTGTATTGATATCCTTTAGCCTTTCACTTTACTCTAACAAAGCAGTGTAGAGGTATCATTCCAGTATCCATGCCTAGTTTTAACATGTTGCTGTTCGGGCACAAGATGCTGCATTTTATGAGAGCGGTAGGTCTAAATGGTTGGAGGACAGGCATGATTTGTGGATGGGAAAGGTCTTTAGGTCAAGCTATGTGCTTTGCACCATGTCGTGGTATCTCAGTGTGGGAACTCCTAACTACCTGTGGAGGTCATTCCTGCCTGATACGTGTGGATTGATACGTTTTTGGTGAGCAGCATGTGGTCTACAAAATGGCTCAAGTGAGAAATCAGGAGCAGAGATACTTCTTTTCATAACAGGAACAAGTATTTCTTAACAATAAGCCAGATCAGATCAATGTCAGTCTCCCTGGTTTTAGGTACGGTGACATATTCACAGAAAATTAATCAGAGGTGAAGAAAGGTGGGGTTTTTTTCCAGGAACAACAAAAAAATTTTATTAAAAGATTTACGTTTTCAAGCTTTTCAGGCCAAGGTCAGAAACTACCAAGCCTGGCAGATGCTTTCTTGTCTTTGGATTTTATAAACTCAAAGACCTCAAAGAAGAAAGCAGCTGGGCCTGTCAAAGGATAACTGAAATAAGTGTGGTTTTGAGATGGGGTTTAAAAAGCAGTTGGACATGAATGGGAAAAAATAGGGGGATAGGGAGTTGTCATAAAAAGATAAATTCAAGCTTGAGAAAAAACAAAGCAGCCAAAAATATGTCCTGGGGAGAATGTAGAAGAAAATTAGGGCAGAGAAAGAATGGAGAATAGGGATGTATGGTGAGGAAGAACAGGCTGACCATCTTGAACTTCACAAAGAAAGGAAAGGAAAGCAGTGAAGGGAACTGTGTCTGTGCTCTCATCGACCAGGGCCCAGTCGCACAGGGTCTCAGCAGAGCAGAGGGCTGGTAATGGGGTCCATCGGCAGCCTCAGAAACATACAGTGCATGAACCCAATCAGAGCCGCAAGAAGCAGGGCTACAACATGGGTCCAACTCACCCAGAAGATGGGACTGGAGACAGGCACGTATATGGCGTAACCCAGGCAAGGTCTGGGAGCCCAGAGCTGAGCTGCCTGGAGCTCCTGGGCCATGGGCAGAGGGTGTGAGTGGGGATTCCAGGTGAAGCCAGTCAGTGCCCTCAGGATCCTGGCAGAGGTTGATGTGAAAGCAGAGACATTGCTGGGAATCACACAGAGATATGGGATTTAAGGCAGTTCTAGAAAGGCGTTTTTGTCACCAGACACTAGATGTCAAATTATGATGGATGACTCCCATTGGTCAGAATGGGAAGAAGCAAAGGAAAAAATTTTGAGAAAGGTTTTTTGAAAGTGGTACCCAACAGAGCCACAGAAGAAAGCTGGGTGAGGATGGAGGTGATATGGAAACTAAGGTGTGTTACTGTTCTCAGGAGAGCAGTAAGACTGGTATTGAAGAGCAAAGGGGAGAGATAGTGTGGTGGTCAGGACACTGGTGCAGCACTATCAATAACCAAGCTCAGTTTTAGTATGAAACTGCACTTGAGTTATTGGAGGCAAAAAATACCCATGAATTTCGTGCATAGCAAGGACAATTAATCTTGCCTAATCCTTCAAGACCTGCAAGAATTTTGCAAGAACTGGGTGGTAAGGCACTGGCCCAGGCTGCACAAAAAAGTTGTGGATGCCCCATCCCTGGAAGTACTCAAGGCCAGGTTGGACTCCTGCATTTAATTCTGCTTGCTATATAATTCAGGGTAGCAAGGTGAACTAAGGATGAAGCCTTAGCTTCACCATAGAATTTTTATTCTGATCACTGGAGCCTAAAGTTATTAAAAGAACAAACACAATTATGACATCCTAGGGGAGTGGCACAGATATAAATCTGGATATGCTGCCTGTTTCTCACAAAGCATATGTATGGATCTGTGTGCTACTTGCTTTTTATTTTAACTAGGTTTGCTGCAGCAGTTGCGCTGAAAAGAACCACTTAACACTCTGGGGAAAGAGAAGCTGCAGAAATCTGCAAATGAATATCTACTAAGAAAAATAGCTTTTAAATAAATTGCTTGTTTATGTGGTTAAAACACTAGTCCTTTGAACAAGTACAAAGAACTATCACTGCTATCTCTAGACCTTTCCTGTTTCCCAGTTAATCAATTTACAGTACCATAAAAATTTAATAACAGCTTATTCTTCCTTTAGTTCTTCAAAATTATGAGAACCTATTTTCATGGTAGGTAGGGATGTGAATGCTTTCTGAAAAATAAAAGCCCATAATATTTAAATTTAACTAGTATATGTGATTTTCAGATTGGCTTTTATGAAAATATTTTGAGCATCAGGAACAAGTAGCTCAGCAATACCTATTATCTGTGCACACAAATGCCATAGCTCTCAATCTTTCAACTGACTAATAGTGATGTATATATTAGTGTACTAGATTTCATCTGACAGTCTCAACTTCAGCGTTGTCAATGCAGAGTACGTTATGGAGTCTGTAGTTTTTAGGGGCGTCAGCAGAAAAAAAAATCAGGTTCTTCTGATCCAAAAGTGTAGGCCATTAACCCTTGGGAAGTCTCTGACAGTATGTTGCCAGCCTCCAAAGTTGTCCTGCCAGGCATCTTCCTGGCATTGATGCCCTATTCTTGTTGCAGGCGCTGTGCATCCTCTTAGCTTTGTTGCCTGACTCAGGATATCTCCCTCTCTTCCCTGTTGTCCCTCTCCAGTTCCACATTTTAGCATTCTGGGAACCCTATTGGTCTGCTTCTTGCATTCCCATCTTTTCCTCTTTTATCTTCTAGTGGTACCACCATCCACACAGCTGTCAGTCAGTTTCCGGGCTAACGTATATTTTTATGTCGCTCCATACCGCCTTTGTGCCTTTGTACCTTTGCCAAGTTGCTCCTGCTGTTCCTGCTCCAGTTTCTTCAGTTTCCCTTCTGTCCTCAGCTTCCTCCTCTTCTGCCTAAGTTCACTACTATACACATAACTGAAAGGGCGCAACTTCCAATAGTGCCCTAAAATACTATCTGCAATACCCACAGATTAAAGGGGAAAAAAAGGAAAACCCCATGATCTGGGCAGTCAGGGACTTAGTTCTCTCACTTCAATAGCTCACAAGATTTTAGAGTTGTTTTAAGGTAGTGAGATTAAAAATCTTGAAGGTATGAGATAACATAAAGCATAGATGTATTAAAGAAAGATTATGTCAGACTACTCTGTTAATCTCCTGAGACAACAGCTGGTTTCCTAGGGATGGGAAATGCAGCAGATATCATCCATCTTGACTTTTGTAAACTGCCACCTGGGAACATATATGTGAATATTTGGATTTGTAGAAGAATTGGAGAATTGATAGGAAACTGGCTAGAGGGGAAACAGATTGCATTGAAAGAGGAAATACTGGGCCAGAGGGGACTTTATACCCCAGTGATTTTTTGATGATGCCACAAAAATTGAAAGTATTCCAGTGGAATTTGTCATTGACATTTTTCTGGATTATTTTTTTTTTTAGGGAGTTAAACATGATGGCTGATAGTGGCACAATGTTTTTATTATAAATGTTTCCATCTTGCTCACTGGCTCTTCTGTGACTTTGCTCCCTGAGTTTGTTGTTCCAATGCTGCGAGCAGCCTGCCATCACTTTCTAGCCATTAGGAGGTCCTTGGGTAGGACTGCACTAGGAAAATGGGACATGAGGATTAAGTTGAATAGCATTATAAAGCAGAAAGGAAAAAACATATACTTGTGTATCATCTTAATGTATCACTGATTTTTCCAGTCTTTTCAGTATGGCCAGAATAACTCACAAGACGGAACATTTGAAATGAGCAGCTTAAGTTAGAAGTGTTTTGGTATGATGG
>NW_008656180.1:5536-13014 GCF_000695815.1 Acanthisitta chloris | reverse complement strand
GTTTCTATACAGTTTTTGGGTTTGTTTCATACTTGGAAAATAGCAAGGCAACTGTGTTTCTTTTTTCTTCAGAGAATGCATTTTCATGAAGTGAAACAACAGGCTAAAACATGTGCTTAATGCTAACAGTACTAGCAGAACACAGAAACATACAGTCACTTTTCAATATAGAAGGACATCAGAAGTTCTCCTTCGGGCCAGATTAAGACCAAAATCAATACGGGTAATTTTTTTTTCCGGTGGATAGTATCTGCTTGCTTTCTAAATGCTTTACTTGAGTAGAAATGCTTTGCAGTGTGATCTGAAGCAAATGTGAAAGGTGCAATGCCAGTCATCATGTGGGAAATATGTGGCTTTTTAAATCCCTTATACCTCAGTCTTCTGTAGCATGCACTTCATTTAAAAGTGTAGTGTTACAATATTCATGCATTAATCCTGATTGTCCCTATATCCAGTTCTGCCTGGTCTTGGGAAAGTACGAAATTAATTTATATAGCACAGCTGAAATGCAAAAAATTGTTGGATTACCATACTGTGGTATACAATAAAAATATAGCATTATCTAGGGAAGCCTGTAGTTGATTAGAGCATAAATATCAAACCCCCAACTGGTACCCCTGAGTATTTGATTCCTGCATCTTTTAAAAGCAAGAATCTCTGCTGAACAGTGTGACATTTCATCACTTTGGATTTTCTGTGAAGAATAATATTATGTGGTATTGGTCTAGAAGAAATATTACTATAGTAACTGGCTCATGGTTCATTTATTATGGTGTGTTTTTTTCTATATTTCCTAAGGGTTGCCTGTCTAGACTAAAATTGTTTTAACTAACTCATGGTAATTAATTTTTTCCAGAGTGCTAAAATTATGGGACAGATAAACAACAATACTTAGATACTGCCTTTTAAAAACACATCAGGCCCATAAAATTCTTGAAATTTTTTTACTTTATTTGGCATTTTTTATTAGTAGCTTTGTATACTGCTGTTAATCTAGTTTAGTGACCTAAGGCTGGATTCCCACATGGACAATATTGCAACTCTAATGAAATCCTTAGACATATAATGTATAAAATATTACATCTGAGGATGAAAACATAATTGGTTGGTTGGTTTAATTCTAAGTAATGAGCTCATTTATTCATTTAAATCGGTAGAAAGAAAACCTTGGCATAAGTGATATATTAATATTTTATATTTTGGATTTGTACATATTTAATTCCTTATGATGATTCTTATGTGTCACCAGTCAACGAGCACGTGTTGGCAAATATCATCTTTATTACGGTGCCTTAGCAGCAAAATGGATAGAAGTATGTGTTAAGTATGTGGTTGTCTTTTGAAGTATATATAGACCTTGGCATGCATTCACTGCATTCTTGTTTCTATTATGGTAAAAGATGTTGTTTGATTATTTTTAAAAACTGGATTTTTTCAAAAATTCATCATCTCTATCTAAGCACGTTTGTCTGCAGTTAGAATTCATAGGTATTCAGGGTTCAGATAAGAAGTGTGATACTACCATTTCCAAGAAGAATCAGTTTAAAGTACTTAAACTTTACTTAAATATAATAAATATGCATAAAGACAAGATTATTTAAGCACATTTTGTATTTTAAATTCACTTAGAAACATGAAATATTATTGGAAGTCAAAGAAATAATTCATTCTCACATGCTTCTCTTCCACTGAACAGAAAAAAGCCCTCTAGTTTTATACTTTTTACATTTCTGCTAGAGTTTTCAGCCTGAATGGAAGTAGTCATTAAACTGAACTAACTGAATAAATGGAGATCAGGAAAATATTCACCTTATATTTGCAGATAGCTGACCAAACTGTCTTCAGGTTTTTAATAATTTCTGCCTAATACTTGATTTGAACTGAACTCGGTTTAGTCCTTGGAGTACAAGTTTTATCATTTTCAATGGCTTTGTTAGAAAACCAAATATCCGGTTTTAAAGTTTAGAAACTGTGAAGAGGTTGTGAGAATTCTTGCATGATAAATTGGGGTTTTTTCACCCTGAATCAAACCCTAGAATAGCCATGGTAACTTTCTGTAACAAAAACACAGAGAAAGGAAACTCTGCCAGCAGAACCACCAGCAAATTTACTTTCTGCCTTTTGTTTTTCATGTAATTGATGGGAGGTTCAGAGGATCAGAATAGCATATGACATTTTATATGGGCTCATAAATTATGCAGTCAGACTTGCTGGATTACAAAAGGCTGGAAGTAACAAGTGCTTCTTGCATTATAAATGAAATGGCTTATTTACAAAATGACATAGCTATATTAATTGTGAGAAGTTATGATTAAAGGCATAGGCCTGCACTGTGTAAGATGTTAATGAGAAGAAAAGTCATTTTCGAGAAATACATCTTTTTAATTTGCTGTGGGTTTGCTGAAGTGCTCTGCTGGTTGTATTATAAACCATCTTCCTTTTCCAGCTATTTTAAGTAGTTTTTCCTCATGCATTAGCCCAGTGTCAAGGCAATAGAAGAATCCTGTTTCAAGGTTCATGTTAAAGATTAAAAATGGTGATCACCTCCATGGGTAAAAAATTCACCTTGTTCCCTGCTGTATGACACTGGTCAGGCACCAGCTGGGGCACGCTGTTATCCATGAGTGTTGAATGGTAATTGGAGTAACTAATTGGAGGCATGCCCCCTGAATAAAAATGCTGTTATTACAACTGCAATTATCTATGCAGTGATAGAACCTTGAACCTGCCGCGCTCACACTGCAGCTTGTCCCCCTTTCTCCCTGGTGATACTCCAGGCAGAAGTAGTTCCTGTGTGGTTCCTAGAAGATCTATTTTGCCCTCTGTGGGTGCTTTGTCCTACTTATGGCTCCTGACATTGATTCCCCTGTGCCCGCTCTGGAGGGAGCAGTAATCCTTAGGGTTTCTAGGGAGATGTCTGTTTGTTTTAGCACAAAATGTTCGGGGACTTGTCACACCTGAGTAGAGATTCTAAGGTTGAGCTGACTGTTGCTCTTAGGAGCGTCTCTGAGTGCTCCTTTCCAAGTGCTCATTGAGAAGAGGAGAAAGTGAGATGGTGGGCATGGTGATGTGCAAGATTTTGGAGCCTGGAGATCTTAATAGGAAGGTGCAGGGTCAGGTGGTAGTTGGCTTGGAGTGAAGGAGGATGGAGACCACAGGTGGAAGGCCAGGATTGCAGAAGTGAGGGTGAAAGACTGGAAAAATGAGGGACTGCAAATGAGGCAACCATTCAGCATTTTGTATGACCAGTTGCCTCTCTTGGAGCCTGTTGCCGTTGTGCAGGGCTTGCATGTTCATGTTTTGCTGCAGATGGGTGGGTTTGGTGCTTATGAGCCGCATTACAAACTGATTTTCTATTTTTCTGCTCTTGGGTTATATGAAGGAGAATGAAGCTTAACAGTACTCTTGATTTGATAGATCAGCTTGTGATTTAAACACAGTACCCACTCCCAGAGGTGTTTTTTGCTGTTCTGTTTCTCCTACAGAGTAATTTGAACTTCTCCATTTCTTCCAGTGGCTTGTTAGTCTGCCCTGAATAAGTCTCAGCCAAGTGTGAAGGGATATCCTACCATGCTGGGAGTTGGGAGCATGTTCTGCAAGGATAGCAAGGGAGGTTGTGATTCACATCTTAAACAAGGCAAGGTTTCAGAACGCTGCTGAAGTCTCAGGGAAGCTTAAGCACTAGTGACCCTTAAGGGATAAAAGAGAGTTCAGATTTTAGCAGGCATTTCACTAACAAAATCATAGATTTATAATTTCATTTCACTTCCAAGCCTAGATGCTAATTGAAGCACATCCTTCCTTTTCTTGTTCGAGGGGTACATGGATAGTTCAATTAATGTCATCAACAGCAAGGAAGCATAAACAGCCAGAGGCACATACCACTGTGCCTGCATGGCTTTCACAGGAAAAGGGTAGAAACTGTTAAAAGGATGAGCGACTTATCCTTTGTACAAGACAAGCAAGCCCTTGGCATGTTTGCACTTGTGGCCCTTCTGTTTTAGTCCCAGAATGGCTTTTTACTGAGAGCTGGCCTAAGATAACCTGCTCCTCCAGATTTACAGACTCTTTATAAAATGTGCATGCAGGCAGTCTGGTCCTGCTGTAAAGCCTCTGCCTCCCTCTACGCATGACCGAGATAGCAAGGGCTTGCTGATTTCGTGAACTCAAATGCAGGTGTTGCTGTAGGAGAAGCCCATTCTCCACGCTACTGAAGACAAATGCTGAAAATACTCTATATCTTTAATCTTGTTACACATTATATGTCACTTTTCATGCAGTGTGTGTATGTAATATACTGAAATAAGAGTGATGTCTCTGTTCAGGAATGAGTGCAGCCGTTTCTGAGCTCACATGTATCAGCAGTGTGTCAGTGAAATGTTATATAGCAGCTTTAGAGGCAAAGATGTCCATCATACCTAGACTAGAAATCACCTCACCAGCACCACAAATGATATGGAGGTAAGGGAAGAGGGAAACAAGGAAACAAAATGTGAAACTGAGAAAGAGAAGCAGAGAAATACAGATTTATGGGATAAACTGAGGGATTCTTCCTCCTGCCTTTATCAGTTATAGCTGAAGTTCAGTTATGGCTATCACGTTTTCTTGTGATCACAAATATGTAATTTCCCCCTGGCTTCTGACATTTCAAGCTTTTCATCAGGGGCAAGATGACTCATTATATGTTTGAGAGTATACAATGCCAAACTTTAGAAATAGTCTGATCAAATTATTTATAATGGTTCATTTTACACCCAGAGGAGGGCATTGCTTTATTTTTCAATCTTCTGATTAATTCAGCATCATTTTGTCTGACTGACAATGCCGAATAATTTAGGTTAAATAGGCACCCATATATAATCTGCTTATTTTATCCAGTTTAAGAGCATTGCTATGTTTTGATGACCTCCAGTTGGTCCAACAGTAGAAATATGGTAAATACCACAACTAAAATATATTCTGTATCAACTGCATGCTTTACTGGTGTTGATGACCATATGTACTCATTAATCTTACCAGGATGCATTATTGTTTATTGTATTTTACACAATATCCCTTAAAGGTGCTGTGATACAGAAAGTCTGCAACTTGGACTGAATATTAAGCTATTTTGATTGTTGAAATAGTCAGTTCCAGCAGTAATTGTACAGTCTTTACTTCAGGGATTTAAAGCCATACAGTAGCATTGCATAAAGTTGCTGCTAGTGATGTAGTGTTGGTTATGATAGCTGCTGACCTTACTAGAATTGTACTGTCTATATAAGATAAAAATTTACTGGTTTATTTGACAAGTGTATTGTATAGTTTTTACTAGTAGCTGCTTATGATTCCCCCTTCCCTCTTTGTAACCAGGAGAAAAAGTCAAAGGAAAATTTCATTCTTTTCCCCAAAGACTCATTGAAGGTTTTATAAAGAAACAGAATCCATTTTAGTTCTAAGTTATGCTTTATCTTATTTGATGTAGTCTTTCCTGAAGAATAACACCTTTCTATTAAAGCCAAAAGATTGGCTTTCCCATTTATGTAACTTTAATTGTTCCTTGTGGCTCTGGCTGGAAAGTTTCTTGGCTGTTTTCATCAACTTCTAAAAGGATCAAAGCATAAGATGTCAATAGTTTCTCATCTATAATGTAGGATTCAAAGCATAAGAGGTCTATAGCATCTTGTCTATAATGTGGGATTAATCCTGCCATTAGAAAAATACTGTATCATGACTTTGAGTAGCTGCTCTTAAATGCATAGCTTTGAAAAAGGAAACAAACCAAAGATTGTGAGGGAAAAAAACAGTTTACCACACTGTAGCTCATGGAAGACATATATTTACTAATTTTTGTAGGGTGTAGTTTAACTACATGAGATTATGTGGAAAGGGTTATTATGTAAAGGGTCCAAGTCCACTATCATTAAGAAGAACTGGAAGATGGCAATTCTCAGGGATGTTTCAGCACTATTATTCTTGAATACCGTACCAGAAATTGCTTACTTAAACTGGGAAAGACTGATGGACATCACTCTCAGCTAAATAAACTGTTGAAACATTCAGCACACCTCTTGTGCAGGAGAGGAGCAACCCTGGTGAAAATCAGAGTAGTTCCTGGCTTCTCTAGATGATGGTAGTAATTGCCCCTTCAGAACACCTGCAGTTCCCTCTGTGCCCTGGGAGATCCTCAGCACAGTGGCCAACCTCACTACACCTCCCATTCATGTTCCAGTTTCTACTTGAGAATTGCCTTTGGGGGTAGATTTGTCTGCTCACTAATTGCTCTCAAGAAAAAGAACCTAAGGGGCAAACTTACTGCAAAAGGATCCCTAGGAGGAATGAAAATCTTTGCATGTGAAAGGTCACCAGAAAGTGACAGTAGGGTCACAGAATTAGCCTGCACCTGGGGAGAAGACATTCTTGCTTTCTATGTTGGGTTTTGTGCTGATGGTCACAAAATTTCTAGCTTTGCATATTTGACTTAATGAAAACTGAGAAATGAGCTTGGCTCTTTTTTTTTTTTAACCTGGCAAATTGTATGTGACCTCAGCACCTTTCCTTTTGTTGGAAAAGCAAAGTAGTAGGCGGTTGTGTACTTTTCCCTGATGCAGCTAGTAAGAAAGAATACATGTGTCAAGGTGGATTATAGTATTCCTTGGCTGACTGCAAATTCTGAGATTACCGAAGTAACAAAATTTATCTAAATGTCATGTTATCCCTTGGTTTAATGGAAAATAATTAAGACTATCGCTGACATTATTAAAGGATGTGGTTTTGCTGTCTGGAGCATAAGAAACTTGTTATTTAATCTCCAGGAAAAGTGGACAGCTCTTCTCTGTTAGTAAGTATTGCCTACAGTGTGTAATCCCATGAATGTAATGTCTGTACTTCTCCTTATTTGTCACATTAGCAAATGATAGAGAGTCTGGGGGGATTTGCACTGGAGGTCTTGAGCCATGAGCAGCCATGTGAAGGTCAGAGATATGTTTGCCTTGCTGACCTGACCTTTCAGTTCTCGTGATAAACTTCACTGGATGGAGGAGTAAAACCACATCAGAACAGATGCTCTGGTGCTCTTGTGCTGCTTCAGCAAAGAAGGGGAATGCTAGTGAAATCCCTTCAGGTGAAGAGCCCTAGGTATTGGAGCACTACAGAGAGGCAAAGGCTGCCTATAGGTGATTGTCTCTCTGCAGCACACATGGCACATAGGTATTCAGGCTGGGTTCTGTCCATCAGGTCACTTCCTGGAAATTGTAGCCTGGTTGGGGAGTTCTGCATAGGACCTTGATGCACATAAAATCAGCTGTGTATGGAGTCTGCTTTGGTGACCAACAGTATACTCCACCTCTGCTAGCAGGAGCAGGTAATTGAACATGCAACACACTGGCTTGGTGTGAGCCTCTTATATTCTCCACAAGCAGCCATCAGTCAGGGGACTGAAGGGAGACATCCAGTGTTCAAATGCAAGAGTCCTTTATCACCTTCAGTGCTCTCCATTT
>NW_008656180.1:0-5508 GCF_000695815.1 Acanthisitta chloris | reverse complement strand
AGCCTTGGGAAATGGAAATTTATTTTAAAAAGTCTTTTACTGTAATATCTTCCTTCTCTCTGACAGTACCATGGAGGCACCTCATCCTTATCCTGCAGGAAGTAGCTGAGGCTCTCTGATACTATTATTTTAAAATCAAAACACTAAAACTACAGTGCAATGATTTGCACATTTTC
This sequence comes from Acanthisitta chloris, assembly GCF_000695815.1. NCBI lineage: Eukaryota > Metazoa > Chordata > Aves > Passeriformes > Acanthisittidae > Acanthisitta > Acanthisitta chloris. The sequence goes on along the minus strand of NW_008656180.1, from coordinate 5,332 downwards.
CACTGGCATTAATTGCCCCCCTGCTGTTCCTGTTCCAAAGCTATTTACTCTTTCAGTATGCAGAGCTTGTACAGTGCTGCACTAAACCTTTGTTGCTTTGCAGTAAAAAAAGCTTCCATTTATGCAAATGGCATTGAAATGAGTTTGATAAAGTGCTAAACAGTCACATTTAATGATTACAACACTTGGGGTTTTGTTATTTTACAGTTAATTTTGTGGAAGTAAGGGGCTCTACAAACTCCCCTCTGATATCAATACAGTAATACAGAGCTCCCAGACAGTGTTTTAAAAGCATGGTAGGATCACAAAGCTGACGTGATCGGGGGGTCACATACATCTAACATCACAGTGTCTTTTCCCCCTGTGTCAGATCACCCTCCCATCTTGAAATTTCCCTGTACTTCATAGTTCGTCTCCTATTTCAGTTACCGTGTCTTTGGATGGCAGTTAAGTTTCATGCCCCTTTCTTTATTTCCTCTTTTTTTCTGCTTCTGACACATTATTATTCTTTCCAATGACTGTACCAGATCTCCAAAATCCTATAGTCCCCAAAAGTAATTACAGATACGTTACTGAGCAATCCCCACTGGTTTGTTGGGTCAAATGCTTTATTTTCATCCCCGTCAGCTACCGAGGAGTGTGGTTGACTTTGCTTCCTCAGTAGCTGCACAGAAAGACAGGAGTATTTCTGTCACCTGAGCATTTCAGTTGTAGCTGGCAGTTGGTCCTCTCCCAAATCTGGAGTACCTGATACCCAAGCAGGCTTGCAAGTGATCAATAACAGAAGATACAATGTCCCCATGAAGATTTAACATTAAACGGAGAAAACTAGAAAAAGCATGAATATGGCTGCATGAGGAGTAAATGAACACAGTTTGACTGTATCTTTGTCTGACATAGGGTTTGATGACTTACAAGCTTGTGCTGATCCTGGAGCTCCTGAACATGGATACAAGACACCCAGTGCAGGTGTTTTCTTTGAAAGTGTGGTAGTCCGATTTCATTGCCAAGAAGGATACAGGCTTAACGGTACTTCAAAAAAACTTTGTGTGAGACACTTCAATGGCTCCCTGAGCTGGAAACCAAGTGATAAACCTGTGTGCCTACAAGAAGGTAAGTCACTTTTTTTCAAGCAGTTCACCAATGCCAATTCTTCTCACTTGTCCATGAGTTCTTCTCACTTATCCATGTACCATGTCTGTTTGCCTCAGGACGAAACACAAAAGGCTGGAGTCCATTTCACTGTGACTTATTGGATACATACTGTAGTTTCCCATCCATAATCCTCATTTTTCAGTTAAATTGTACTGTGAGAGGCTGTGTGTGCACACATGTGTTGAAAGGGACATAAAGAAATTTGAAGACAAGAAGATAATACATGTCTCCTTCTAACTAGTTACAGATTGATGCAGAGAGAAAAAACAACCTTCAGTATTAAATTGTTTGTAACTGTTTATTAAAGCTGCCCACTTAATATTCCTTTCTGTAATATTTTACTAGGAAAATACAATCAATTTCCAGTGCTACTGCTCCTGCTAATAAGGAATTTTAACCAACTGTATTCTATGACATGTGCACTAGTCAAGTAGGAAAATCACGTACACATAGACTGCAGAAGTTTAAAGTCAGGGTAGAAGTTTACTCTGAGATAATTCAGACTATTACAGCATAAGCCAATTTATTTTTATTGTACTGTATATTTGAAATAGTATTTTGTTTTAAATAATTAGGACATTAAATTACTTTCTTTTCCTGAGACTTAGAGGCAGGATTAATTTGTGTTTCATAACTGTAAATTTTGGCCAAAGTATACCCAAGAAGCACAAATTATTTATTTCACCAAATATATTCAAAATTTAACTTGTTCTCATTGTTCATTTATTTTTGGGCAACAGAGATATTAAATTCAACACACATGAAAACTGTTAGTTAAATCAAGTGTCTGCATTTTAGTGTTGTGACTTTCCCACTGAAGTCATTAGCCATTGCATCATTGTTTTCAAGGTGGAGCAAGATAAATTCTGTTTCAGGTTGCCTTTCATCATTAAAACTCATAAATATATGGACTTCATTCAAAAGTAGTCAAAGACATTTGGCTCACAAACACATAGGATCATGCGTCACTCAGTGTATAAAAGAACTACAAGTACTTGTTTATGCTAATGGATGGGTAGGTATGAGAATCCTGTGGCAGGACAGGGGTGCATGAAGGGATGTGCCATAAGGTGACCAGGCAGGGCCTGGGAGGACCACGCTTAGGAGATACACGTGAAGGGAACAGCCCTAAACAGTGACTTGTGTCAAAGTGTTGCATGACATATTGGAGCAAGTAGCCAGAGGCAACTGATAAGTAGTGCGTGGGCTTTCAGGTAGCTGGCCTATTGGTAGGAGTGGTCTTAGTATAGTATTGTCTCCTGGACATGTGTGAGGCCACAGGCTACAGACCCTGGAGAGGCACAGTTGTGAGCTGTCCCATGGTACGCACTGAGATGGCAGATAATGTCTAGAATGTAAAGACAAGGGGAGTCATATCACCAAATGAGTCAGCTTCAGAGAAACAACCTGATGCCTTTAAAAATAACATATCTATCAAAGTCATGTTCTTTCCTGTTCGTAAATGCCCTTGTCTCTCATCTCATGGTTATTTAAGATGTCCACATGTAGAGTGACAGCAGCATGTCTAAACTGGCTGTTTGGACTACCAGAAAAAGCTTTAATGCTTAGAAAATCTGTTTTCTTAACCACTGCAGGTACTTTCTAGGAATTTTGATGTGCATTTTTGAAATGTTATGCATCATCCACCTCAGTTGTTAAAATAAGCATTAACATGTTTTACTGAATATTCAAACTGCTTCTCAGGCCCCCCAGCCCAGTGGAAATCTGTGAAGAACGTTATTGATAACAATGCCATCAACAGCAAAATTGTCACCAGTGTCAGTGTGATCAACACTCGAGCCAGGTGTTTTCAAAAAAGAAAGAAATTGAAAGATGAGAATGTGATGGATGATGTGACAACAGTTGCTTAAGAGATAATAATTACTTTCCAGCACAGAACGCTTCAAAAGGATTGCTAGCCAATGTTCTGATCAAGCAAAGCACTTAAGCTTGAGCATGACTGTAATTATGTGATTAGTCTTGTTAAAGTTCTGTGCTCAAAATTAGGTATATGCTAAAATGCTTTTTAATATTTGGACCAAAGAGTAGGACACTGATTTAGGATTTAGTGGAGCAAGTGCTTCAGTACTTTCCTGATTAATGTTACAATAATACCTCAGATATTAAAACAATCCTAGGGTTTGGCAGTAGGAGAAAAAGAAATTAGATTATGGAATTAATTCTTTCCAATGCACAACAGAACCACTGATTCAGAAGAAATACTAAGCTGAGGCTCAGAGGCAGTCCATGAGACCTAAGCATTTGCTTGAGTGATTTTTAGACTGATCCTTTTGCATACTGGGAGCAGAATCGTGAAGGAGGTGGACAGTGTAGGAGTGTGATGTATCTGGAGAACAGTTAAAAAAGAATTATAACGGGGTTTGTAATTTTCCTCTGTCTAATGGCATACATAAAAGTCTTCATTCTAGAAATTCTGTAATGATAAAGAGAAAGAAAATTGAAATTTCTAGCAACTACTGGAGAAGGAAGAAGTTTTACCATTCAGCATCACCTATCACAAGGTGAAATAAACTTTATACTGCATTTACCCATTTACAGCAGGGGCTGACTGCTGTGTGTGCTATGGTATGCTTTACACGCCTCTTGTCCCAGTATATATAAATGTCAGATTGCCCCTGAGCTTGAAGAGTAAAAACACTCAGTATTTTGGAGTTAAGTTATTCTCAGGAGTTTGGGTTAAACTAAGAATAATTTTATGTCTATATGTTACATACATTTAATTGTCATTATATGTTTACTAAAGCAATCTCTGATCACAAATGGATGCTATTTACCAAAGGAAGTAAAGCAACCTGTTTCAGAATGTAATTGATTTTAGAACTAATACATTTGCCTGGAGCTTCTCACCCAATCAATTTATAGGTCTGTCATTTCTTGTTAAGAGGCAGGAGATTTTAAGTGTCAGTACGAGAATTAAGTTCCGTGACTGGATGCCCAATAAATGCCCTGTCAAAAACCTGTGTACTTAGTTATGTTCTCATGTTGATCTACAGCATGTTGTGACTGTAACTTCCATCAATTCTAATATGGTTATGAACATAAATACCAAAGCTCTAAGGCAGGAATTTTGTATTTACTGTTTAAGAGCAGTATGTCATGTTGTTCACACTTTAATCTTCTCCCACTGTGATAATGTGGCTGCTGAGACTGTTGCCCTACTTGGAACAAGTGCTAGCTCTTTCCTATGAGAGTGAATCTAAATTTACAGTCTACATGGAGATGGATACCAAGTGAAGATCTGTGCCCTTCTCTCTCTGTGCTTCTGCTGGCAGACGCCTTTGAGATGTTCTCGGTGCCTCATTCTCCCACTGACAGGGATGATAAACCTGCAGTGAAAGCAGTGGACTCGTACTTAGTTTGGCTACAGCTTTCCTGTAGGACATTTAGCCTTCATTTTTCTTTGTCTCTGGATCTGTGAGATGACTGAAATATTTTTATTTCCCCATCTCTTATCTGTCTTGTCTAGTGTTTGCTGATTCTTAACCCTGGTTATAAGCACTCTATGATGTTTGTAACCAGGCTGCAACACAATGGCCACATATCTTAGGTGAAGTCTCTGTGCACTGTTGTAACACAAGCAAAGACAATAAAGAGAAAGTGTTACTTAATATGCAGTAAAACACTGTGTTTGCCATCCACAGAGCTATCCTAATAACAGTATTATGGATTTAACACGAGTAAAAAACCAAGAGACAATATTGATTTTAAATCATAGAATCATAGAATCATAAAATTTAAGGATTGGAATGGACCTTGCAGATCATCTAGTCACAACACCCTCTGCCATGGGCAGGGACACCTCCTCACTAGATCAGGTTGCTCAAGGCCTCATCCAGCCTGACCTTGAACACCACCAGGGTTGGGGCAGCCACCACGTATGTCCCCGGGCAACCTGTTCCACACCCTCAAAGTAAAAGACTTTTTCCTAATATCTAGCCTAAACTTCCCCACCTTCAATTTGAACCCATTACCCCTTGTCCTATCATTGCAGTTCCTAACAAAGAGTCCCTCTCCAGCTCCCTTATAAGACCCCTTCAGATATTGAGAAGTTGCTATGAGGTATCCACGCAGTCTTCTCTTCTCCAGGCCCCAAATTCCTCAGTCTGTCTTCATAGCGGAGATGGTCGAGTCCTCTTTTCAACTTCATGGCCCTCCT
>NW_008656179.1:0-1576 GCF_000695815.1 Acanthisitta chloris | reverse complement strand
CCGCCGCCGGGGCTAGCGCTCCGGGAGCTGTCGGAGGAGTGAGCGCCGGTGCCAGGAACGCGCAGGCTGCGAAGGAGAGAGTGCAGTCGGCTGCCGCCAGCCAGGTCTCCTACCGTCCCTCTAGAAAGGAGCCTCAAAGTTTGAAGAACTCTCGGTTTTCTTTTTAAATAACCCAATCTAACTTTTCTCGCTTAACCCCCTCCCCCCAAATCTGATAAAGCTCAGCAGCTCTTACATGGAAGTTAACGTTTTTCACCAGGTATCGAATAACTGAATAATGTTTTGTTCTTACCTTTGATGTTGTACTACGAATTCCCGCGGATCAATGGCCAGAAGGTTAGAGGAATTGGTGATTTAGGACTTCAGTACTTCTGAAAAAGAAAATGCTAATGGTTTAGCCAGGATCTTCCCTGTCTGATTCGTTACTATTATTATATCTGATGATGTGGATGGATGGAGAGATTCAATCCAAGCCCATTAATGAGCTATTTTATAAACACCACCGTCTGAAGATCTTCATTTACATTTTGTCAGTGATCCTTTCCTTAACAGCGGAGACGTGTGGCGACAGCACGATTACAGGACTTTAGTAAAGTTCCTCTAAGAGTACGACTGGCTTGTTAATCGATTAATATTTTATTAAGTGTAAATATTTTATAAAGTTTTTAGGAAAACTATCGATTCTAAATTATTAAACTGGTCAGAAGGGCATTTGAATAATACATACAATTGAATACATTTAAATATATATGTAGCGATTGCTTCATTTGCAATGAATCCCCTGCACCTTTCTCTTGCTTTCGTTTTTTTTCCTCCACCAGCAGCTGTTTTCTCATTTGTGCTTTCACTGGACTATCAGGATCGCCAAATCCGCGTTTATTCCATATTTACAAACTGAATGTTTACAGAATATACTCTTTGAAAAAATAACTTTGAAATCAGGAGAGGTAATAATTTGAAAATTTCGACGCGGAAGCAAAGGGACTTGTTAGTGAAACTGAGGGGAAACCGAACCAAGTGTGTATAAATTTTGTTGGCTGGTAACTTCTGCTTTGTAAACATCACTTAATTTAGACAGATTTTATGAAGCACGATGCTTATTTTTCTTTTACATATTTTTTCCTAATAAAAGCTTTCTGTTTCGAATTACAAATGTTTTTTTTTTTTTAATGGAGTGCATGATTTTCACATGTCGTCCTTATTTCCACTGGGAAAAAAAAGGACGATTATTTCTCCTCATCCGTCTTCAATCTCGCTATAAAAAGAACCGATTTTTGAAAAATTACTATTAATAATAACCTAATTTTTATTTTTCTAACACGAACTCAAATACGAGAATTTTCTGCTCTTGCACTCTGGTGAGAGCAGGAGTGGGTGCACTCCGTGTGCCCAGCGCTCCCCGTTACTGCAGTTTATGGACGCCTTCAGTGGTCGATTGCCAAAAAAATCTGAACAAAAACACCTCCTTGGAAAGGTTTGGTTTTCATTAACTACCTCATTAAAGTCCAAATGCATGGAAGCGATCGAAGCTCCGTGTGCCCGCAGAGGCTTCGCAGGCTGCCGGCTGCGGCCGGGG
>NW_008656178.1:0-49063 GCF_000695815.1 Acanthisitta chloris | reverse complement strand
GACTTGTCACCCGGGACTAGGCTGTGCTTTCTCATCCTATTTCGTGCCTCTCGCACCGCCTGGGAAACTTCCCCAGCCCAATAGAACTTTGAGCGAAAAGGTAAAGAATAAAACAGAAAAGCCATTCCCTTTAGTGTTCGAGCTGCTGGAAAACACAGCCCGCAAGTTCCTCTTAAAATATAATTGCAACATCACTCCGTTAGAGGAAGCGAGAGCTGGAACATAGGACCGCAGGGAACGCACTTAATCTCTCCTCCTTTTGTGTAACGTAAGAAAAGATTGGGCTTTGCTGTGCCGTAGGACTCTCCGTTGGGAGGGTTAATGCCTTTTAAAGTATTCTGAGGCTTTTCAAAAAGATCTTAAGTGCAAATTGCTCCTGCTGTAAGGCTCTAATCCGGTGAATTGAAAATGAGTTTGGGTATTCGAAGAGACTACTGTGCTGTTTTTCTGTCCTTTTCTGTTCGCAAATGCAACTAAACCGGTGCTGGACTTAGCTTTTCTGAGATTTGGGTGTATTCACTCGCTACCCCACGACTCTGACATCCGTGTGTGAAACTTGTGTGCGCTTTCTGCTGTCTTTGGCTTGACTGACCTTGCTCAGCGGAACCCTTTGTGTTACTGGTGCTTCCAAATCTTGTGTAACATCTGCCAGTGCTATAGAAATAAATGATGTAGTTTGGGTTCTGGATGTCTGTCCTGCTTCCTGTTTGGTTTTTCTCACAGAGATCCTTTTAGAACTCGGGGACTGAGATTAATACTTTTGTTTTTATTTCCTTCTAATTCAACAGATGCAGTTTATGTTGCTTTTTAGTCGCCAGGGAAAACTGAGACTCCAGAAGTGGTATGTCCCATTATCTGACAAAGAAAAGAAGAAAATCACAAGGGAACTTGTTCAAACAGTGTTAGCTCGCAAACCGAAAATGTGCAGCTTCCTGGAGTGGAGAGACCTGAAGATTGTCTACAAAAGGTTGTTCTGTCTCACTAACCTCGTAATTGCCATACATCACAAACATGTAATAAGTAGCAAGAAAATAATGAAGGTTGTTTTTGTTTTGTTTTGTTATTGTTTGTTTTTTCTTTCCCTCTGCTGGTTACAGAGAAGACTGACTTTTCCCTTGAATCTAATTTGATAACCAAGTAGGAATCATTCATGTGTGGAAAATCACTCATGCATTTAGAAATGTACTGAAGAAAAGAAATGAGCTTTCCTTCTACTTTCATAAGGAGTGGAGGTTCTTGGTACTCTGATTAGGTTCACAGAGTGCATATGTGCTTCATATTTGTAGACATTTCAGATTTAATAGCTGATAAAGAAAAATTTTGTTTACCTCAAGCAGTGATTTCATAAATCACTTGAAAATGTAACTGGCTTTTAAAGGCTCATAGAAATAATAAAATAATTTTTTGAGGTTATCTTTTTTTCCTATTAATACAGAAAGGAATTTCTCCCAATTGAAGGAATCATGACTTGTGTTTGGTGGAAGTACTGTATAATTTTTCAGTTGTTCCCTAGCCTTTCTAAGAGTATTTGGAAAGCGTTTTTTAGCTTTGTGCTGATCTGTAGAATGTATTACAACATAGTGGTGTGAACATAATTTTCTCCACAATTAGCAGTAATCCTCATCCTCATGTGGTGGGCTGCATCTTTTCCAGGTAAAGCTGGTGCTACAAAGCCTTGTGTTGTCTGCCTGGAGTTATCTCCCTTCCCTAGTTAGTTATAAACTTCAGAAGGTTTGTGAATTCCTGTTTTCTCTTTGAGATGGCAGATAATTTGTACCCTACAATAAATGCTGTTGTGTTCTCTGCGTAGGTAGGACAGAGGAAACTGGAGCTGAAATGAAGAGTTTGTAACTCTTTTCCAGTGTACCAAGTGGGTAGATTCAAATATGTTTAGATGTTTTAAGTCCTGGTTTCATAAACACATTGGTGTGTGTAACATCATGCACATGTGTGTTGCAGGTGTGTCTAATGCATGTGGTCCTTTATCACCAGGAGCAGGAAAGAGGAGGAACAATGCTCCAGGCTGTGCTGAAAGAAGTATAACACATTTGTTTGTTCTGCCTCTCAGTTTTCTCACAAAACTTCTTGTTTTGTCTCCATGCATGGAGACAAGCTTGCTCAAACACTTGCTGTGCTGTCTTAAGTGATAATGCCTCCAAGTGCTTTCTCAGCTGGACTTTCATGGGACTAGATCAGAAGAATTACACATGAGTAGGGCAGTCTGTTCCCTTCCCTGCCCAGTCTTGAGCAGCAGTAGCTGTTCTGGGGATGATTCCACACAGCTGCTTTCCCTCCTCGTCTGTTAGGAACTACTTGCTATGTCCTTTTGTGTTGTGGGAAGTAGTGGAAATTTGGGTATGACTGTTTAAGTTGCTGAAAGTTGTGGTGTTCTTGCATCTCAGTGTGCTATGGGTCCTGTGGTCAAGGAGAATGAAGAAATTTGCTGTGAGATGTATTCAGACCATTTTTGGCCCGATGCAGACTGCAGTCTGTGCTAGTCTACTGGTGTGCACAGCTGACTGCAGGAGCTTATTTCACTGTCTGCAGACCAGTCTGGCACAGTGAGCCTATGAAACCTTGCTAAAGATTAGTCTGTAACAAGCTAATGAACTTCTCAAATCTTGCCTTATTTTTGCTCTTTTTTTGGCTAAAACATCTCTAGAAGGGCTAGGTATGAGGTGATAGTTTACGTTCCTGTATCTGATAACACTAACAGCTTTTAGGTTTGTGAGACTTTTTCCAGCCACCACACCGTAAGTAAAGATGAGTACCAACTGGTATGATTTCTTTGAAAAAGGTTGGTTTTCTTTTTTTGAAGCTGAAGAGGTGGATGGCTAAAAGAGAAACATATCCGCAGGAACTTTGTGTGTTTTTTGAAATTGCAAAAGGTGCTCCCAGTTGCTCCCAAACAAAAGGCTCTTGAGCATCTGTACTAAGATCTGTTCTTGTCTGATGTATTGCTGGGAAGACTCTGAACCTGCTGGTGCAAATGTTTTTCAATGTAAGCTATAAATGTACGTGCATAGTGCTATTGTACATGTTGCATGTGCATATTGGTGTTACGAGCCTTAAATCGCTGAAATTTGTGCTGTTTGTTTTTAGAGTGTACTTACTGTCCATATATAAGAGAGAATTGACCTAGATACTGTGACTCAAAGAATGATTGGCATTATTAGAAGTATCCTCAAGGGTCTTACTGATGTACCTTTTTGCAAGAACAGAATGAACTCAAATGCAAAGTAGCTTTTGGATCCTTCTTATACTTAACATTTATAAAGACAGCTGGACTGTTTTGATTAGCCTCCTCAGCTCTTTAATATTTCATCTTTATAGGATGGTTTCTGAGTCAATCTTCAAGAAAACAGAACTTAAAATCCATCTGAATGTATGTCATGTAACTTCTGTTTTCCTTGGTTTCATACATGTAGCATTGATAATGCAACATAGGCTCAGTCATTGCCTTCTGAATTTTTTTTCACTAGCACTACAAAACACACAGGGAAAGGTGTCCTGCTTTTATCATGGTTCAGGAATTGGGTTGTACATACGTATTCTGCTGCTGGCTTGGAAGAGAGTTTTTCAGGCTGATAGACACCAGAAGATTAAAAAAGGATGTGAGCCTTCAGGAGACACAGATTTTGAGTGACTTGCTGGGAAAAATAAATTCAAACATGGGAAGCCAACAGTAATTGCACTTCATGAAAATAGAGGGGGAGTCATTGCAAGCAGCTGATTGGAAACATAGCAAACACCACGTGTTTACTCATCACTTTTGTCATTTTAAAAACTGACTGTAGTAGTATTGAAGCATATAGGGCAGAAGTTCATGCAGCCTTCCCCTTGTGGCAGAAAAAAAAGTGTTAGATGTTAAAATTCTAATTTTGCTTAAAAAAAATTTAAGATGTGATTATTTTTTTCCTTTGAAGACTTCACCTGTTCACTATTTTAGCTTCTGGCAGCATGAGTTATTTTCTTTGTGTCATATATTGCAGTCAGAATCTGAACTTGGAGAAGAACGGGTTTTATATAAGTTTTACTTTGTTAGCATTTGGTTAACTGCAATCATGGGAATTAGTTTAAGGATTGTGGCTTTGCTTTTTTGTGTCAGTTCAGAACTGTACTTGCAATCTGAGTTATAAAACCATCATAGTAGTGCAGTCATCTTTAGCTTTCACGTAACATAACCTACAGTTATGATTAAGACTTGCAGCAAAATTAGCTTTAAAATTTTCTACCCTCCCTCTACTGAAAGAAACAATGAAAGGGCCCATTCTGCAAGTAGTACCTCTTCACTCAGTGTTGTGAACCAAAGGCACAGCCATGTGGCTAGTGGTATGTGCCCAGCAGTTGATGTGGTCCTTGTTTATATACAACTTAGCTGGCAGTTGGATGGCAAAAGTGTTCCTATGGTGTTGGTTAGGTACCTTTGTAAAGCTGAATGCAATGATTATAGTGAATTGGATACTTGGGTTTGATAATTTTAATTAGATCAGGTTGCCTTTATATAGGATTCTCATTCCTGTGGTATTAGAAGGTCCTCAGCATCAACAAGCAACAGCTTTTTCTTAGAGGAGTAGCAGTACCAAATTCATTCATTTCTAAAACTACTGGGGTGTATAGCCATGCTGAAATGAGAAACTGTAGAAGAAATGCTTAACTTGGTTAGACTCTGTCCTAGAGTTTCAAAACTTCTTGTTTTATTAAAGAAATACGTAGCTTTTTTGAGGAGACAATCTTTTGCCAAGCACAACTGTTTAGTGGTTTCAGTTTTCATTGGGTCAATGTCACCAAACCACAGGTTTTTGGGCTCCCTTAAACACCTGACTGCCTCTTGGTTGTCATTTACAGTTCAGTTCTGTTCATGCCAATCTCTGTAAGCTTCATATTTCTGCAATTGGGATCTACATACAGAGTGATTTAGATGCTGACAGACTTACAGCTTGTTTGCAGGTTTACCTGATGACAAACTTCCAGGGATGACTTCAAGCAGATTTTCTCTCATCTAGTAGGAGAACATCACTGAGCTGCTGGGATTTGCAAGTCATAAAATAGATGCCCACAGTGACCTGATCTGCCAGCAGAGTTACTGAACCTGGTTGTGAGCAGAGTGGTAGAGAACTCTGCTGAAGCATTGCCTGCCAGTTGTGAGGTTTTCCACCACTGAACTATTATAGCTATTGATGGGGAGATGCATGGGTTTGTTTCCCATCATGAAAAAAGTCCTAGGGTCTTCTATCTGAAGGCAGGAATTTGTCTAAGTATTTATACCTTCTGTGTTTGCTTTTTGTTCTTTTATTCCATAAACTGTTTCTGGTCTCTGGTTTTGGTTCCCTTTCTGACAAGTAGAGGATATTTGTCATATTTTCCTAATGAGGGTGAGCAACTGAGTTGAGTCTAAAGATTCTGTCAATAATGTCTAGTGAGAATAAAACCCACCACAAGTGCAGTAGGAATAAAAAAGGCAGAACATTTCTTACAGACTGCACTGTATTTGCTTTTGTGTGATGTAGCATACTTTACTCTCAGGATTTGCCTTTTCATTGGATGCATGTGAAAGACAGGTTTCTGTCAGGCTCATTAGGAAGAAAAAATGCTTCTGCAGAGCAGAAATCTTTTTCAGTCTGAGTACAGTAATCTACTCCTCTTTGTGTGGACACTCTCCATGTTAGCTTCTACACTTGGCGAAACCTCTGGTGTCTGCTGTACACTCTTAAGTGGACACTTTTATATGAAGAGTTGGCCTCTGGGGGAAAAAAATCACAAACTACTGCTTTTGAGAATTTGGTCTGAAGCCATTTGTAGTATGCTCATGCCCTTTGCAGTAATGGCTCACTTTGTTTATACCCTTCTGCTGTTTGCCATGTAGGCTTATTAAATCTGCATTTGTTTTCTTTTGTTGAGTAGTGATCCATTAGTTATGGTTGCTACTTAAAAAATACATGGAAAAATACTCTCTGCATATAATAATAGATACCCAGGCCTCCATTTTGTGTTGATTCCCACTGAGGAGTTTTTGTTTCTCAGTCTTATTTCTCCAGAACTGCAGTTGGCAGAGTTTGAATGTGTAGTCTACTCGCTTAGCTGCCAAGTACAGTCTTGGAAAGTATGTTACGTTCTCTTTTAAATGAGGACACTGAGAGCAGACCACTTTTCGGGAAAGCATTTTACATTAGTCTCCCTCTCTCCTCCCCTCCCCTCCTTTTTGTTTTCACATGAAATAGTTCCATGCATCCAAAGATCCTTGTAAGGAATAGGGAAGCACAAAAGGACGTTCCATGCATCCAAAGATCCTTGTAAGAAATAGGGAAGCACAAAAGGACTTTGATTTTATAAGGATTTGATAAGGTCTGCTGGTAGGTGGTTCAGCTTGTGTTTAAGCACTGTAAGGAAACAGTTTAACTGCACTTCATCATAATCAGTGCTGCTCATCTGGATGTGATGAAAGCTTTGTTTAGATGGGTTTGGTCTGAGTGCTGGTGATTAGTGTAAATGTCAACAATGTGTCAGAGCCCTTTTTTTCTACAAGGAAATAAGATAACATGGAGTTTGACTTAAAAATTCCTCACTAGGGTTTTTTTGTTTTTAATATTGCTTTCCAATACTCTTTAAAATAGTTTAGATTCCTTATACAGATTGAATCTTGCAGGCTCCTACAGTGACTGTGAATGTCCTTGAAAAATTAGTGAGGCACAAACACAACAATGTAAAATCAAAGGAACTGTGCTCAGATAGGACTTCTGATAAATCCCTGTGGTGAAGAGATGAAAGAGTGAGGGAATGAAAGTGTTAAATCCTTCAGTGAAGGTGTCTTCCCCCATTATGTTTTGTGATAAGATGGGAAAAAAATCGTAGGCAGTAATATTTTATATTTTATAATAGTTTAGAGCTTTTGTATAAAAGTTATCCTGTTCATGATGAATCCATAGCAATTTGACTCAGAGCAGAGTGGGGGGAGAGTGGGACACGTTGAGGTCATAAATGATACTGGGTGAGTGTCTGGGAGACAAATTTCAACATACTTCAAAATACCACATTTTTGGCTAGAAGTCCTGCAAAAACCCTGACAGTTTCTTTTGGGGGTTTACAAAGTCCCAGCTGATAAAATGTGTAATATTCAAAAGCTGCATGGATTTCTCTGTATAGGAAACATACACATCTTAAACTTGGCTTCTTTTTCAATAGGGCTGGCTACTCTGAGTGCTTAATATGGCCAGTTGTGGTCTCTAAAGAGGCAAACAAAAGTTGTTTCTGGTTCATGTAAATTAGTAGTTACAACAGGTGGTACTTGAAATCTGGTTTGTGCCATGAGTGACTGAACAGCATATGGTTTTGGCACTTGAGAAAAGACTAAGTGGGTTTTTGAGCTTTCATTCCTGTTTTGGTTTTGTATCAGCTTTTTTAAACATGACTTGAACAAATGTATGGCAGAGCACAGTAGAATTGGATGGTCTTTTTGTTAAAGTGAAACTTGATCGTATCCGAAGTAAAGAATTCCCTGTCTTCCAAGGTGGAAGTAAATTGCTAGAAACTTGGTGTTTGGACCTTACAGATAGTAACTCCACCAGGAGGTCAAGAAAATCAAATGCATTTCCTTTTCCAGCCACCTCTTTGGCTCATTTAATTCTGTCAGCTAAAGCATGGTAGTGACTCAAGTCATGCTTGACAAAGGAGACAAAGCCCTTTTGTACATGCACATCTTCTGGTCTTTCAGCCATTCTTTGGTGGGACTTGTTGGGCCATTGATAGTAATATGCTAAACTTGAGTGTGAAGGGCAACTGAGGATGTAATACACCTCAAGTGCATTCATTTTGCTCATGTTCATATGCTAACACTAAGATTATTTTGTTATTACAGATATGCAAGCCTCTATTTCTGCTGTGCTATTGAAGATCAGGACAATGAACTAATAACTCTGGAAATAATTCATCGCTATGTAGAACTTCTTGACAAGTATTTTGGCAGTGTGAGTTAGTTTCTTTATATTTTGTCATTTTGCTTTATGCCTACAGCACTTAGAAAAACTTAATCAGCTAGCAGTTGAAAAGGTGCATCTGACACGTCTTGTATGGCTTGCTTGGCCGAACTAAACTGATGATTGCCTCTATAACTGTTAAAATACAAAATTAAATTATTGATTTGGGAGAAGAACTGTTATTAATCTGGTGTTAATTGCCTCCATTTCATAGTTGTCTCCCTTGAGGTCAGGTAAAATCTTAGCTTTCGGTTCAGGCTCTCAGCTTTCCTTTTCCCTGGCAGTGCTCTAGTGTGTGAGCACTTCTTACATCTGCTCCCAAAGGAGACAGTTGGTTGTGAAGTAGCAGGAACAGTAAGGAAAGGACAGACATTTGCTTACCCAGACAGCAAACACAACCAACCATTGTAATGTACATTAGCACTCCTAGAAAAACTACTGCTCATTTTTCTGTCTTCCTGGTCCTTCCAACTAGAGAATGTACATGATGAATAACAAATTTGAGATTTTTGCATTATCACATTTTTCTGTAAGAATGGATGATCTGCCTTTATATTCTGCAGGCAAGAAGAGAACTTGTATAGGGATATTCTCTTGCCTCATGAAGAGCCACATCATGCAGATGGCTGTAAATTGAACCTCATTTTTCAAAGAGGTTGTCATAACTGTTTTTAACTCAAGCAAAAGAAAAAAGGGAGGGGGTTGGTTTTTTTGGTTTTTTTCCCCCCAAGGACTGATATTTAATGTTGCCCCACTGCTTACAGGGTTATAGCCATAGGCTAACATCTTGATTTGATGCTGTGAAAGAGTTAAGTTTTGTGAGAAGATATACCTCAGTTGAGAGTATCTTCCCACTTTGCAATAATACTTGATGTTCTTTTTAGGTATGTGAACTTGATATCATCTTCAATTTTGAAAAAGCCTATTTCATTCTGGATGAGTTCCTTTTAGGAGGGGAAGTTCAGGAAACTTCCAAGAAAAATGTTCTTAAAGCCATTGAGCAGGCAGATCTTTTACAGGAGGTAAGCAAATTCACCTTCTCTGGCCAATGTGTCAGCATGGTAGGCTGTGACTCAAAAAATCTTCTGTTTCTCTAAACTTCTAGAATGTACTTTTTAGCATGCTTAGCATGTAGTTTCTAGTTAGTTGTCATAATTGTGCAATAGGATGATGTTACCTGCTCTTTTCATATTATTTTGGCATGTGTCTGTTGTAACCTACTGTGATTTTGTGTTTTGTTAGTAAGTGCAAGTGGCTGTTTTATGTGTCTACCTAATTATTATAGTTCATGCTGCTTTAACTTAGTTTTGTTCATGTGTCTTTCACTTCTTCTTTTTGTTAATTAACCATTAGTTTTTTGTCATACCTGATGCATGTTCACTTCTTTACTGTTTCATTGCTGAAATCCAGAAGGTAGACTCTCTTCTTTGAAACTCACTCAGGTATAGTTCTTGCTAGTTCTTCGAGCTGCTTTTCTGCTGTAGGTTGCTTACTCTGCAATATTTCAAAGTTGACAAAGCAGTGATAGTAGTGCCATAGAAACATACAGAATAAAGTATAGTAGCATTGTTTTCTCACTTTGAATGCTTTTGTTATTTATTACTACTGTTGAAGAAAGATTACATGTCTGCCATGTTTTTTAAAAACATGTGATGTGAAGGGGTTCAACGGTATAGAAAAACAGTATAATTTCCCCATGTTTCTCCATCCTATGCTGGTTGATTTGGGTTTATTTTGTTTTGATTATTTTTTTTTCCTCTTACTGAGTTGTAGGCAGTGTTAAGGCCCTTGAATGTCTAAATGGAAGTCACAAAATTCTGGAGTACTGGGGGAATCATCAGTCTTGAGTGCAAACGAGTGGAATATAGGGTTTCACAGAGATGATGCACCATAGTTTTTTTAAATGTACTGAGGTTCACTGCTCAGATTTTATATAGATGTAAGTTACTGTATTTTTTCCCCCCTGTGAACCTTCAATTTGTTGTTTTGTCCTGTGAGTTTATTGCATAATTCTCTTATAAGCATTCTGTGTTTCACTTGGTACTCTTTTTTGTTGTTGGATGTAGTATTAATAGGATGGGGAAACACAATGTTCTTTTCCCTTGTAGCTGTGTTTGTAATCCTTTTAGACTAAGGGCAGATCCATTGCACGTTGAAGTTCTATGTCAACAGCTTGTTAATGTCATGAACAAGGCCAGTCACTACATACAAATTTGCTACCCTGTTTTCCTAGAAAGGAAATAAATACATTTACTTCTTGTATTCTGGTTCAATTTTTGTCATGCCCTTCTTTAGTCTTAGAAGGAATTGTCTTAACCAGAAGTCATGTTGCAGTTTACAAAGAGGGGAGAAAAATAATCTGCTTATTCTTTTCAAACCTTTTGCTCTTTTCTGTATGAAAACAGATCTAACAGATTTGTTATATATTCCAATCCGTCTCGTGCAAATGCAGTTAATTATATGTAAAATAGAATTGCGGTATTTTTTCTCATTCTTACTGATTTTTGAATTTTTTCTTCACCATTTTCTTCGGGCTTTTCTAAAGCAAAAATGCATTCTACTTATAGGAATTAATTACTGATTTTTCTTGCCAAACTTCTAGCATTCATGTTTTACAGAGCCTATAATTTCATATTAATATAATTTAAAGTTTAAAAATTTTATGCAAAACAAAAGTATCACTTTCTCAATGTGAGATTTTTCCCTTGCTGTGATAGCTTTACTCTGATTATCCTTCCTTTCCCCATCTCTAGGAGATTTTTCTGTTGTCAAGGTTTATTAAATCATTGGAATGTAACAGTTTATCACAGCACCACTCTAGTCTTATGTTGGTTGAACTTTTGTTTTTCATTCTTAGTTATAGGATATTGACTTTTGATCAAATATAAAACTACTTCATAAATCTGTTTTTTAGTTTATAGATGCCCTAAAGGTCTGGGTTCATATTTAAATTGAGCTTCCAATAAATTTGGACTCTTCCTGCAGAAGTTTGTTTTTGTATCAGCTGCTGCTATGTGCATGCTGAGTTTGATGAAGAGGGTTGTTAAAAATAATAGTTTGTCACAACTGGTGACTGTTTAGTGCTTTCAGTTAATATCTGCTTCCCAGAATACCTCAAAAATACCAGAATGAAATGTGCTTTGATTCCAAAGGCAAAACACATTTCTAGCAGTTTTGTCACATGTTTGTTTTTGACCATGTCAGGTCTTAATTATGTGCAACAAGGTGACTTTTATTTGGCCCTGAATACTCATCTTGCCAAATATGTATATTAATCAGTGTTGAATACACAACATTATTAATTAGTAATGCTGCTACATTAATGTATGAAGCACCTTAAAGATGAAGAGCTGTACAGAATACTAACACAGAGGAAAATCATCACAAATGCATTGTGTGATGTATAAAGGAAATATGCAGAGGCACACATCGCTGAGTAGTGAATTAGTTATTATAACCTTACTTACTTGTATGCTCTGTGGTGGTTTTCCAGGATGTGCTTCTGTGTCTAAGCACCTACTTCAGTTTGTCATACTATAGCACTAACTGCTAGAGTTTCTGCTATTGAAACATACTAACTTTGTAAGCCTTTCCCACCTTCACTTTCTAGTTAGGTCTTTAATAATGTGCCAAGTTTAAATACTCATTCCCTCCCCCCTGCCCTGTTACCACCTGGTAACTTACCAGCTGTCGGTTGTCAGCACTGGCAGTGGCACCCATACTGATGGTAGTAAAAACTAATTGCTCCAGTGACTCCATACTTAGAAATCTAGTGTTAAAAATACTTGTGTTCAAAAGAATCCTGTTACAGGTCTTGGATAATTTTATATCTTGTTTGCTACAGAAATTTTAAATACCTAACTAGTGATTACAAAGGCATGATTGCTGAAAAGTTGCTTTTTTGCTTGTGTGAACAGCTCAGTTATGTTGAGAGAAGAAAATTGGCAGATGCAGTATGTTGTTGCATGAGTTCACATCTATACATGTGATGTGTGGAACAGCTGAAAGATAACCCTGAGCATGATTTTGTGGTACTTCATTTTTTTAATGCATGAAACTCCCAGCAATAGATGTTCCATGCAAAAGAGAGGATTTGATTTATTTCTCTCAAATGTCTAATTGCTGTGGTTTTATTTGATGGTTTGAGTAATTCAGTATGGTGCTTTGAAGTTCACGATCATTTTACTGTGCCAAAATGCTAAAATCAAGGAGAGGATAATTCTAATACCTAAAACAAGCAGTTATATCTATCTATATGTATATATTTATATCTATCTGTCTAAAAGCAAATCTATACAGACTCACTCATCTTGATTTGAAGTAGAAGAAAGTTCCTAAACATTGGCTTTGAGTGAAAATTCTTTTTTTCATCATACTATGTAATTTTTATAGAAGTATTTTGGACATTATCCCCATTTAGTCCACCCCTATTCTTTTGTAGGGTGTTTATCTATTGTTTTAGTAGTTGATTGAAGAACATTGAAATACTTGTAAATATATATTTTTTAAGAGAGAACTCAATACAAAGTCCTGTGGATCTGTCAACAAATCACACTTGTTTGTTTCCATCACTATTTTAGCAATGATTAAAAATCTAAAAGCTATGTGAATGTTTTTGTTAAGCTCTTGCAGTGTAGCCTCAGGTAGTATTTACTAGTCCTTCTGCATGAAGAATAGGAGATACATCATCAATTAACCTTATTTTCTTTGCTATTTCAAGCCCTTTCAAGCATCCTATTCCCAGAAGGGTTCTTACATTGTTAATGTTGGCTGACTTGTGCTAGATGCTTAGGGTTGCTGTGTGGATTTAAGCTTTTGGTTTTAGAATAAGCATCTTTGGAAATGAAAATTTTCTTGGAGATGAAATATGCTGATTAGAAACTATAGGTTTCAGGGTATGCATAATAGTAGGTGCTAGGTTGCCCTTGAGATGTGACAAAATAAAGGGATGTTGGCATTAGCAGTGGCAAAAAAAAATATCCCTGATACTTCAGCCTGCAGTGTAAGGGATTTTGTCCCTTTGTAAGCACTGCTTTCTTACTAGTTGCCTGAGAACCTTACCATAATTAATGCAATTAATTCAGTCTTCACTTAATGTTAGCTCTTAAATATAGACTGTTGGAATAGACTGCCTCCCTAAGTTGGCAGTGGCATTATTTGACTTGGCTATACCTGTATTCTTCTTTCGTATTCTGAAACATGAATGCATAATAGAGTGTTTATTGAAATGGAGATCTGGCTGCCTTGATTGCTGTCTGCTCCTCATGTTGCATGTGTGACTTGTTTCAAGTAGTCAGTGTAGTTGGTCAGTTTGTCACTGCAGTTGTTAAGACATGTGTTTGATTTTAGGCACAAATAATGATCTACAATTACATTTTAGGAGATCTACATGGGAACCTATGACTGTTACCATGAATGAGAAGGGGATATGTTGTTCATTGTTTAAGGATGAGGAAATAGCTATGACCTTGTGGATGTGGAATCCCTCCCTACTCAGAAGATTAAGTTGTGGTAGTGTTTTGATAGCTGAGGCTTTTGTAAAATGCATTTTGGAGTTCAGTCTCTCAAGGATGTTGGATATATAGCAGGAAAGAGGTTATAATGCTGTTAGATTGTTTGCCACCCTCCATGATACTCAAAAAGTCATGTCAGTCAGGTGAAATCCCAGGTGGCTGGGAAAAAAGGGTAGAAAGGAGGACCCTGGGAACTACTGTCTTGTCAGCCTCAGCTCTGTGCCTGAGAAGGTCATGGAACAGACTAAGGCACATGGAGGACAGGGAGGTGATTTGGGACAGCCAGCATGGTTTCACCAAGAGGAAGCCCTGCCTGACCAACCTGGTGGCTTTCTGTGATGGAGTGACTCCATGAGTGGGCAGGGGAAGGGCTACAGATGCCATCTATCAGGACTTCTGTAAGGCCTTGGGCACAGTCCTCCCCAACATCCTTCTGTCTAAATTGATGAGAGATGGATTTGGTGAGTGAACTGTTAGGTGGATAAGGAAGTGATTGGATAATTGCATCCAGAGGATAGTGGTCAACGGCTTAGAGGCTCAAGGGTGGTGTTCCTCAGGGGTCTCTAATGGGACCAGCATTATTTAATGCCTTCAGCAATGACATAGGCAGTGAAATTCATTGCACCTCAGCAGATTTGCAGGTGACACCAAGCTGAGTGGTGTGGTTGACACTCCTGGAGGACAGGATGCCATCTAGAGGGCCCTGGACAAGCTCTCTGGTCCATGGGAACCTCATGGTTCAACAAGACCAAGTGCAAGGTGCTACACCTGGGTCAGGGCAACCCCAAGTATCAATCCAGGCTAGGGAATGGACATATCAAGGGCAGCCCTGCCAAGAAGGACATGGGGGTGCTGGTGGATGAGAAGCTGCACATGATCTAACAATGTGTACTCACAGCCCAGAAAGCCAGTTGTGTCCTGGGCTGCATCAAAAGCAGCACGGCCAGCAGGTCAAGGGAGATGATTCTGCCTCTCTGCTCCACCCTCATGAGACCCACCTGGAGTGCTGCATCCAGCTCTTAGGAACAAACCTCTAAAGACAACTTATTGTAAATTTAATAGTCACAGACAGCTCTGTAAACCTTCATATCAGAGGTGTTTCTAATAGATATTTTTGAACTGTCCTCCTTGCACTGTTGGGTAGGCTTTCCTGCAAATACTTGCCAGGTGTTTAAAGCAATAGGAATTGGTCCAGAAAATCAATAGAAGAACTTGCATCTGTTTCCCCAAAGTAGGAATGGGGGGAGGGGAAATTAACTTTTCCAAATTTAAATGTTGTCTGGAAAAAGTGGCATTGAGTATCCAGGAAGTTATTGTATCATACATAAACCCCTTGCCATTCTCAAACTGCCTTTTTTTGTTTCCTGGTACTTTGAATATTTTGCTGGTTTGTATGAAAGGCTCTTGATTCGTTTTGGACAGATGCAGTTCAAAATCTTAATGTTTTTTGTGAAGTTTCTTGCTTTTTGGATGTGCCATGACATTTAGAATCTACCATAAATTTGCAGGCTGTGATTTCTAAATGCTTTAGTTGTCTTTCCAGAAACATGTTGTCAGATCTTAATCTAACCTTGTCTTTATGAACTGAAAATGATAGAAAGCAGTCCACTTTTCACCTGAGCAGCTCTTCTTCAGACTTTGAAAATATCATGTGTCTCCATAATGTTCTCCTTTTCCAGACTGTTTTGTTCAGTGTGTGTGTGTAACATGTGAGAGATCCTATGGTATTAGAGAAATCAAATGCTGATTAAAAGTTCTTAAGATTGAACAAGCTGTGAAGAAAAAAGTCTTTGTTTCTTCTATTTAACACAATAAGTGTTAAATATGCATCCAGTGAACTTTGAAGGATTAGAGAGTTTCAATTATAAGTAAGACACATAAGCATAAGTGAAGTCCTTGCTGTTTGATAACTATTCAGTACCCTCTGCTGTGAATTCCAATACTGGTCAACAACATGCACTTCACAAAACTATGAAGTTGATCATTCATTGGTATAAGCAATTCTTGTAGAACTGTGGAGGGTTTCTTAACAGTGCAACCAACTCTTCATAGATTATAGTTCTGTTAAGGGTGTATTTATTATCTATACACTGAACTGATAGATTCTTCTCCAGAGATAATCTTCTGTCATTGTTAGTAGCAGCACCATGTCAGGGTGATAGAGTGAAAATCTTAGCACTGCTGCATATGCCACAGCTGTTTTGAGGAGTCTAGTCACGTGCTTTTGGTCAATAAACAGTAAATTCAATGAACAATTGCAGATGACTGCTTGACAGTAAGGAGTATCTTATCTTCAAAATTAGGTGCTCTTTCTGAATGGACACATTAATCTGCATTTTAATAGAACATGTTCCTACAGAATGCTGAAAAGAGCAGTGTTAATGTTTGGATCTTGAGATTGTGAGGAGAAAATTCCTTTTTTACTTTGGTGTCTGAGATGATGTGTCATCTTGCAGTGTTGCTACCCTTTCCTAGAATTTTCACTACCTGTGAAGATGGTTTTTAGAGTGCCAGAGAATATTAGGTGAAAAGAATATGAATGCCCCCAGGAGGTAGCCTGTTGTGTTTGGTTTTTAGATTCTCATTTCTTTGTGGTCTTATCTGTGTGTTGTACAGATGACGGGCACATTGCTGGTATGTGTTTTGGGACTTTTATTTATTATTTTTAAGGATAAGCTGGTTTTTGTTGCCAAGCTGTCTAGCAACAGTAGTAGTTCTGGTGATAGATATCAAAATACAATAAAAGCTTATATATTAAACACTGAATATTTGATATTAAAAAGGAGAAAAAAGTTTGTTCACAGTTCTTTGAGAAATCTGTTTGACTAACTGATGGATTAAAGTGAAAATGTTCAACTTTTTGCACCAAGTATTACTACTTGAAAATGACTGCTCAGCAAGTAACAACAGTGACTTAATAATAAATATGATTTTGTAGCTCTTGAATTAAATTGTTTAAATTGCTTCAGGGATGGTGGGTAGAAAGGTTGAATGAAACTCATTTCTCTTCATGGAACAAGTCTTACTTTGATATTAATGTTAGTAATAATACTGTGTGACAGTTAATCACTGAATTAAATATATGTAAATTTGCTAGCTCCTATTCTATTATGCTCTCAATCTGTTAAAATAATGCACAACTGATCTTAAGTTCTCTTGAAAAAAATCTTTGAAGTAATACTCCTTCAAGCACAGGTAAAGCTTTCTAAACGACTCTATACAACTTACTCTTTTAAGGTACCAATATCCTTTATCTTGTTAAGAAATAAAAAATAAACTAAAGAGGGTTTTTTAATGCATCTACTTGGAGTCTTTGAACAGATGTTTTTTACTCATGCATTTGTTTCCTTTTTTAACAGTGGACTTTAAGATCTAATAAAACTGTGTTAACTTAAAGAGTAACAATAGCTGAAACACATTTGAGTGAAATAACTGAATTTAGTTTTGTATATAGTTTAGAATATTTCTAAGTCTTATTTTGAATGGGAATAAGCTGTACATGATTGGGTGGATCTTGGGTTTTTTCTTGTTTGTTTTTTTCAATTTAGTAGTCGGTATTACATTTTCACTGCTGCTTGATTTTGTATTTATAGAGCCAGAATGAAGACTGGGGAGGTTTGTCTGAGGATATCTTATGATTAAGAGCAATCTAAGGCATTAGCCCTTTTGACCCCCATCTAAATGATTGGTAACTACCAAGTTTACCATTTTGGTGGCATGGATTAAATGGGTGCTATGCAAAGACTGCTGCACGTGTAATTAAGTCCTTGCAAGGGCAAACAGAAAATGGGTGATGGGCTTAACTTTCTGCAACACTTGCATGATGGTCTTTGAAGAGTGCTTTGAGTGTTTCCTTTTATTTTCCTTTTACATACTAACCGCATCAACTTGAAGTGTCTGACTTCTACTGGCTTTCTTTGGTGTTGATAATTAAGTGGGATAATGCAAGTTAGAGAAATGGATACCCAAACTAATAACTAAACAGATGTTTGGCTTTGTTTACTTACAACCAACCCATGTAAACATATATTTACTGGAAAATGAGCTGTTTATATCTGCTGTGCAAAGAAAATGTGCCCTCAAAAGACTGGGTGCTGCTGCAATTGACTGTGTATCAAGTGCCAGATGCTGCATGACAGAACTAAGCTTATTTGCATATATAGTGCATTGCAACATATTTTTGTCCAAAGCATAAGTGGAATACATTGTGGCAGTCCTACTAATAAAGGTAAGATTTTATTTTGCATAAGGCAAAAAAACACACATGAAAATGATTTGCTGGAGAAAACTTAATTATTCTGCTGCTTATTTGATATGATGATAAGCAAGTAGTTCAGTAAACAAATTGGCTTTTGTAATGTGGAACTGTGCTAATGGAGCTCATTGTTATATGCAGCTTTAGAAATATGAGGATTTAGTTTCCAGATAAAAGAAAATAATTATAGTAGACAAAAATATTTGTAACATTCAAAATTAAATTCACTGTTGGTGTGTGGGTATTTTTACCATTCAAGAGTTTCCTGGTATATGATACAGCCATTGATCTGTGCTAATAACCTGCTTGTGTATTAGACCTTTAGAATTAGGGCAGCCAACAAGTCATTTGTTGAAAACAGAATTTTTTTATGAGCTTGGACATATTCTAAAACAACTTTAAGAAAAACCTAAATGCTCAAGCTTGACACTTTCCACATTTTTCCCCCGTGTTTATTGCTTTTTCTCTCCTCGTCATGATAACAAGTTGATGTATGAAGAGTGTGATTCTCATGGTGAGGTTAGTATTAATACTGTAACTGTAAAATTTTCCTTGTGATTAAAACTTGAAGAAGTATCTATATTTTTTTAGAACCTATGCTAAACATAGAGCTATTACTGAGAAGTCTTAAACTTTTGTTGTTGTTGTTGTCATCTTAGATGGCTATAAAGTCCAATTCTGGCACATATAAGCTCAGGCTTAGAGAATTCTGTGTGACTTCAGCTTACTTTCTTACAGTATGTCCCTGATGAATGTTATGGATGGGCACAGTTTTAGTTGAAGAAACCTGCTTTGTCCTCATTAAATTAAACACAGTGGCATCATCTGAAGCTGCTTCTTGGCCTGTACTGTTCCCTGAAAGGAGTGAAGGAATAGTCACTGTGTAGAGAGCATAATTTACAAGGTTGTCATGACTTCTCAGTGTATGGAGAAATGGATGTGGTGTCTGCTGGGGTGAGTGGAGAGGGACAGATAGATGTTACATATAATAAGAGATGGGGGACAGTTTGCCTGCAGGAAGAAACTGCAGCTTGTATATAGGAATGAAGATCAGCTGTGTTAAGAAAGATCTGAGGTAAAGAAGATTGTCTTCAGGCAAGGGGAGGAGTTTGACTCATAGCTTTGGTGCTTGGATTAACCTGATTTTTAACTAATAGGTTATACAACTTCAAATTACTTAATCCTTATGACACTGAGCCATAAACAAGCACTGAATGAGTAGAATTTGGGGGTTTTTGAGGGTTGTTTTAGAGAGGTTTGCTTGTAAACTAGGGTGTTAATTTCTACATGTGCTGTACAGCAATTATACTAAACCACATTCATAAGCAGTTGGTTCCATACAGATTTCAGTGAGATTTAAGGTAAGCCTTGTATGATGTAATATATATGTGAAAAACCTAAGTGGTATACAGTTAGACAGGATCAAATCTTTCTGTTATACATTCCAACTTCTACTGTGTAGAACTTATGCTTTCTGTTGAAAGCAGTTATCAGGTAGTAAAGTCATGGTCTTGAGTCAGGGTGCTGTTCCCTCACCACCCAAAACTCTGCTGGCAGTGACTCTTGCTAAGAAGGCTGATCCATTCCTACTACCACCTTTGTGATGGCACTTGTGTTGATCCACTGGTTCCTAGTTTGTTAGCTACAACCTGGGCATATGCAGGGGAGCATGAGTCAAGTGCCAGGAGGAAGAAAGCAGTGGCATTGAGAAGGGAAGTGAAAAGCAGCTGCTTTTGCTGAGCTAGGACTTTTGAAAAACTAATAGTGTAACTTAAATTACATCCTGTTTTTAAAAATTCTCTGTATCGAAGTGTTTAAAAAAGCCAGTGTTCCACATGTATCTTGTCTTGACTCATGTCTGCTGTGAACTTCCAAGTCAGCATAGGCAAGTTCTAATTTCCCTGTCTTATGCTGCACCCCTGCTGTTGGCCTGAGTCACAGGAGTGTAGCAAGGAGCTTCAGTAGCAGTATTGACTTAGGGAGTTTTCAGCTTTCCCTCTTCCCTTTGTGCCAGAAAAACTATTTATATGACCCTTCTAGAACTGGATTTCAGATCCATTTAAACTGATCCAATTTAAATTGCTCATTTCTAAAAACATAGTCAGCAGCTTTTCTTTTCCCTGTTTACAGCTTGTGCCTGCAAACATTTGTCCAAACAGTTAGAAGACTGCAAAGTGCTGCAGGAAGGAAGGGGAGTGCTTAAATGCCATTGCCATGGAAGCTGAATGATATTGGACGTGACAGGGCTTGTTCCAGCAGTATATTCTGGTCAGCCCCCAAAGATACAGCCCTGCAGTCTAAGAAATGCTTCCTTAAGCAGAGGGGAATAAGTAATGCAAACCTGTATCTGCAGTGCTGGAGGAAAGCATTAATGAACCCTTCTGTGCGTAGTTTGGCAGTTGGCCAGGCACTGTGGGATTATCTGATAGGGAACTCAGTGAGTTTTAATAATTTTGGCTTTAACTTCACAATACAAAGTATTCAGCTCTAGTATGTGCTTAAAGCATTCTTGTTTTTGTGGAGGTGAAGTGGAGCCTCCGGTGGCTTGTCAGAACCATCCTTCCCCTTAAAGGTTGGGCTGTCAGCAGGATTGGCAGGTATAAAGCTGTGCCCCCCGGAGCGATTATCACCTCTGATCCGCAGATCAGAATAGCAGCTGGGCAGCAGGAAGCACTCACTATTATCCAGTTACAGTACACGAAGTCTCGACTGATATTTTTACCTCTGTTTTGAGAGGGAGGCAGGCAGGTCACTGCTGAGCTAAGGGACGAACAGTCATTCCCTTCTGCTCTGGGCTATTGAGCTGATGTTTTACAGCCAAAGTGCATACACTAGGATGTTTTGCTGAATCACACTTGCATGACAGCTGTTGCTGTCTCAGACTCTAGTTGAGAATTGTGTTGACAAATTTGCACCGATCTGGAAGATTTTTTAATTTTGTTTTCTCTGTATAGGAAGCTGCAGACAAGATCTTGACTTGGAATTGGCATTGATATAGTATTGTTCTTTGTTTTTGAAGGGCATCATAGTTAATACTTGTCTTTGAAGATGTTCAAGACATCATGGGTGTTTCTAGGTGCTCTGAGAAAACACTTTGCTCTCCTTTGAAAGTAAAATAGAATTTTCCCAATCATTCCCCATCCCTGGAAGTATTCAAGGCTAGCCTGGGTGGGGCACAGCAACCTGGTCTTCTGGAACATGTCCCTCTCCACGGCAGGAAAGTTGGAACTAGGTGGTCTAAAAGATCCTTTCCAACTCAAACCCTTCTATCTAATTAGAGTTTCTGAATAGTTAGCTAGCCAAAGATTAGGATACAGATACTCCTGTTTTGAAATCCTTGAAAATAGCAACAATTTCCTAAAGCAGCTTTTCATTTCCTAATAAAGATTCAGGAGGTGAGTGTAAAAGTAATTGCTTCTGAAGCATTGCTAAAGAAGTGCTTGTTAAATGTTAATCTCTTCCTACTGTAAGAACTTCATGTTTCTAAAGAGAAACTTTCATCCCCCCTGATTTCCCCGTAGCCTGTTTCTGTAGAATTCTTCCCAAGCTTCTGTACACTCCATGGTCCCACAACTTGTCTGTTGTTCTAGGTAGGGTTTTGTTAGGTGCTGGGAGGAGAGGAAAAAGCCAAGTCTTTATCAAAGGGTAGCATTGCAATTTTTGCCTGCAGTTTAACATGACTTTGCCTTACTAGGCTTTTTGCTGGTTTTGCTGGGAAAGAAGTTAAAACAATAACCTAAGCAAACCTTCCCTGAAAAAGAAGTCATGCCAAGTATTCCTGAAGTCTGTCACTGCTGTGAGGTGTTAGTAAAATGGCAGCTCTGCAAAACATTGAACTTGAGACAGTTTGCTGTAGCCATAAATAATTTCTTGTCTCTCTCTTGCCTGAGGAAATAGACTGTTTTCTTGTTCACTACAGAAATAGAATACCTAAAATTACAGCAAGAAAATAATTTCAAAGTAGGTGTTAGGCAAATTTTCCAGTGGCAATGACAATGTAGCATTTAATGTGCCTGGGGCACATTAAAAAGGCATCACTGGATGCCTTTAACAGAACAAATAACCCTCAGGAAAGTTACAGGTAGACTGTTTGGGGGACTGGATTAAATGAAGTTCCTTGTAATTTTAGTTTGGTTATGATTTTTAATTAGATTGGGTCATAACAAAGTTGGCTGAGAAAATGGCACTTGGATTCAGCTAGCTAAATAGTTTTGTTTACTCAAATCAACTCTACCATTTTTCTAATTTAAAATTCTCTAATGACTCAGGCTGACAATATCAGAGTATTATTAGCTCTTTAAAATGAGTTGTAAACACAGATGTCAGTTTGAAAAAGAGGAATTCTGGTAACTTTAAAACATTGTGGAATTGCAATGTGCAGCTTTTCTTGTAGAGCTATCACTGCTTTGGCAAAACTAGTATCTTAGACCTATAGTCAGATAAATGGTTTACCTCCACATATTTTAATGTGATTATTTTTCAGAGAATATTTTGTGTTAGTTTGCCATTGTATTGTGCTGTAAGGATACCATTGCCTCTTGCCTAGCTGCTAGATCAACTCATTTATAAACTCATTAGTCCTAGACTATTATCTCAGACAACTTCTGAGCCTGTGAAGCATGTCCCTGAGGTCTGCAGAGTCCCACAAAAGGAAGGCAAGGTAGTATAGATACTGATTGTGGAATTTGATATCTGTCCCTTCCCCAGATTGTCTTTTCTGGTATTCAGGCCAGCAGGACAACTACTCTGGAGACAGTGTAGTAGGGAACACAGTGAAGAAAACCAAACTCATAGCTGGAGCTTGTGTAGTTCTTTGATGACAAACAATTTGTCAAAGCTTTGTTTTCATTTTGGTTGTTTTGTGAGGCTGCCCACAGTGCCAGGCCCTCTGCATGGGGTGGTCTGGGATGCCCTTAATGGGGTACAGAAGTCTTCCTGAAACTTCAGTGTTTTCCTTCTCAATATTGCTGTGTTAGCACTTCATACCTCTTCTTATCTTGCATTTAATCCTTTAGTTTCACCTCTACAATGTCAGTTTATTGCTAGTCTAGTTGCAGGTGGTGTTTACATGTTCTGTAAACTAAAAAGCCTTCAGGAGCAAAATAACCACTTTCTTCCAATTGTTATCTGCAAATCTGTCTTGCTTGATCAGAAAATAAGTTTCTGTCAAGATGAGGCACTAATCCCGTAACAGTAATTTGAGTCAATCATCGAATTTTTATACTGGGATTTTCACATCAAAGACAGCTAATTCCTCAAGTTATAAACCATTGAAAATATGAACAGGGTGTGGAATACCCCAGGGCTGTGTGGGAGAGTAGAAGTTTGGAAAGTACTGAAAGATTACAAGTGGATAATCATGAAATGAACACTCCTATGTCCCAATTAGCTGATACCAGTTCTGTAAAAGGGAATGTGGTCAGTGTTTCCAGGCCAAAGATTGTGCTAATGAATGTGCACAGCCTGGAATAATCTTTGAACACAACAACAGTGGATTGTAATCAGACTCATAAGACTGCTGGAAAATGAGCTGCTCTCCTTCTTTCTGTCCAGAAAGCTAATGTAAAATTAGGGAGAAATCTGTTACAAGATTTGGCAGGCATTTCAGTGAAGACACCAGCTTTGATGGCTCCAGGTTTCCAGGGGTGAAACACTGGAAGACAGGGTTTTTTTTCAAGGAGGAGGAGAATCAGTCACATGTGTGCATGTTTTCCAAGTAAAAAATGGGCATTTTAGATTGTTACAATATGCCAGTTTTTCAGTTGTCTTCATGAAACTGTACCATCCCAGCAGTGTAATTAAGGTAGGAGTTTTCCACAAGGACCTCTCTGGGAATGTTTTGTCTGTGGATGCTCCATACTTTCCTCTTTTTAGTCAAAACTCCTACTCCTTGGGGCTAATACTGTACACTACCATCATGCAATGCCTTTGCCAGTTAGGAATATGCCTCAGCATTTTGTTTTTAATGTAAGCTGATACTTTTGGCTTACACAGTGTAAGAAGTTTTAAGAGTTAAAATTCACATTGGTAATTCTGTTATATACAAGATTCCTTTGAATTCTACAAAAATCACAGCCGATTTCATAGAATTTATTTGCAGCTGTCACTGAGTTATATATATGCTATTATTTTGTGAACTGCTGCATTTGTGGTTAACTTGGTCAGAATAATTCAAACTACTGTGGAAAAATCTTCAAATTACTGATACTGAAAAGCTGTATAAATACTGTAAAAGCTTCTAGGATATTTAGCTGTGCTCTTTTGTAATTTGAGGTTAGAGTTTAAAAATATGCAAGCTTGATCATGGGAATAATCTGAGATGGCACAGAGGAGATTGTTAGGTTGAGAAGTCATGGGAACTTTCTCAGTTCTGTTCTAAGACTTCTGTAATTCTGGGGGCTGGGATACTAAAATAGACTGAAGATTGTAATTGGTACACAGCAAAAGATGACAACTGATATGCAGGTCGTTGAATTATGTGTTCTTTTGTTTTCATCCCATTAGACATCCCAAAAGATGTGTAATGGGTATATGTGGGATGATACTCCTAAATTGCTATTAATCTATTTAAAAAGTCCTCATCTGTCTTCAGGGCTCTGATTTTAATACAGAAAATTGAGTGTTGTTTGCTTTCTAGCATATTGCATACTACTGTTCATGCTAATCATACAAGAGTGTATGGAGTTCAGCAGCAGCATTTGAAAGCAAAGAAAACTTTGCCTGCTGAGAGACATATCAGACACCTCTCAGCTTTTAAACAAACACTTTCTATAAAAAGTAATTTTTGTCACAAGTAATGCTGCTGCAGTGCTGCCCTGGCACAGTGCTGCTCATAGCCACTTTCTAGAGCTGTGATACCTCCAGGTGTGTGTGCAGTAGAGCAGATGTGGTAGGTGATATCAGAAGGTCACTTAGTCTAGTACCTGTCCCTGAGAGAAGCCAACAGTCAGTGTCTACTGTAGAGACAGGAATGGTGCCAGCAGACAGGGTGGTCTGTCTCTGGAGCTGTGTTTTGGCTTCAAGCATTTTTTTGGCTGAGAAGAAACTCTGAGCTTATGTAATACAGTAACTATGATGTGAAGTTGTTCTGT
Source organism: Acanthisitta chloris (assembly GCF_000695815.1). Lineage (NCBI taxonomy): Eukaryota > Metazoa > Chordata > Aves > Passeriformes > Acanthisittidae > Acanthisitta > Acanthisitta chloris. Next base: position 24,231 of record NW_008656178.1, on the reverse strand, counting down.
GTGTTGTTGGACCCAGCATGCAGGTATGGGGGGAAAATGATGGTTCTCCCCACCACCATCCCTCACCCCCTGAAAATCTAGAGTAGTCAAAAATACAGGATAGTATTTTTGCACTAAATGTCCTTTTAATGTCAGAGATACAATAGTGAGATAATATTTTGTTTTCTTGCATATCTGTCCACCTTTCTATTATGTATAAGAATATGTACATTTCTTTTGTAGCCACGTCATGAATACTTTAATGTACCAGTGTACTAAATGGCTTCATTCATCATGCATGCAGCATTTCAGAGGAGATAGACCTGTGACTTACTCATGACAGAACATTATCATCAGCTTGCTGAATCCAGTCATCTTGAGTCTTATAGAATGCCACAACCATTCTCTGCTGTTGTACTTTCCTCTTCCCCCTCTGTTTTACAGTGTTGTCTCTTCACATGTCTCATTTCAACAAAACTTGTGCTTGTTGGCATATGGTTTAACTTTTTTTTATTGTGTGTAAGCTTGAAGTCTTATGCTTAAAAATTCTGTAGCATTTTCTGAGCTAAACATCTAAATACTGCAGCACCTATACTGTAACATTACCTGACCTGTGTTTATCTTTCAAATAGGTTGTGGTGGTATTTAAACATGCTCTTAGAGCCTGTAGATGGAAGTTGAAGTTAATACTTACAGAGAAACTAGTGAAAGAGTAGTATCATGTGAAATGTGTATACACACAAGTATTAAATGATGTTACACACAATTCTATGCAGACTGTGCAGCTTAATTAAAGATGCACATACCAATATCCTTTTCTGAGACTGGCACATTAGTGTGACTTACAAAGAGGAGGAAGGCAGAATTGATCAGGTCAAAGATAATTCCTTAGGTAAATCTAAAGCTAGAACATTTGTATTAAATGTTCAAAACACTTAATGAGTAGTTGAATGGTTGCTGCCACTGAAGGAGAGAACACGTTCATTGCTTTACAAATGAATCATAGAATCATTAAGGTTGGAAAAGACCTCTAAGGTCATTGAGTCCAACCATTAATGGTTAGGGTTGGAAAGATTTAAGTCCTTCAATAGTATACTTGAAATGTCTTCTCCAATTGGCATTTCCAGTTTTAAGTGCAGGCTGCCTTGTGTATGTGAGAACTGCCACGAGGGTGAATGGAAGTGCATTTGGTTAAAAAGTGGGCAGAGTGAGAGGGCATGGATTGCATCCTCTGTCTGTAACCTAAACCCACTGCTCTTCTTGAAAATTTTTTAAATGTAATTGTCAAGGAGGTAGTTCCTGAGATTAACCACAAACAGCTAGTTCCACACACTATATGTGGTAATGCACTACCTTCCAAATGCTAAACTGACACAAAAATGGGAGATTTAGGGGATTAGACAAAAGATTTGGATTGGATTTGCAGCATTCTGAAATCTTAGACAACAAGATCATAGGAGTGGTTTTCCATTTCCAAGTTTGCCTTTTTTTCTGTAAGCCATTAACAATGTGTTTGGATGTCTGGTTAATGCTGCTTTAGCCTGCATTATTTCATGCCTGTTGGCTTAAAATGCTGTGCATTGAGCTGTAATGAGATGCTGTTTTCCTTGTTATCTGTATACAGCTGCTTGCTTCTAAATGACTAGGTAATGAATTAGCTTTTCTGGCATGTTTGAAATAAAGTATTGCATGCACTTTTGTCTCATGTGAATGACTTTTTTCCTCATCTGTGTTCTGATATTTCAAATTTGCATTGTTTGCCTTGGGTGATTCTGAGCTGCAGGTAGTGTATAATTCTGCAGAATGCTTTCCATAACAATTGGATAAAATGTTTGACACTTACTAAAATAATGTGAACAAGACATAATATAATTCATTATATTTGTTTCTTAGAAGTCGTAATTGATAAAATTATTCCTCTAGCAAAACACATTAGCCTTTAGGTGTTCCTTGAGATCATGTTGTTGATGTACACATAAGACATGTCTGCCTCAAGGTTACTGCTGTAGTGTTAAAAAAATTAAAATCTTACCCAGTTTTATGGGTGAGGTATCTGTGGACAAGTAGCCAATGTCCTTGAAACAGGTTCCTTTAAGTTGTTAGCCAGTGACCTTGATTTACTCAAAGAAATTTAGCCTTTAAGTGTATACCTGCTGAAAATCACCTACAACTCTGGATTGGCAATGGGGGCAGCAATACTACACTGCCCTAAAGAGAGAAGAGCAGTGCACTGTGTTTCTTCAGTGGGATCAAGCAACTTTGTGAATATCCTGTGTCACCCCTGAGTAACTCAGTGTCCACTGCCATCTAATCAATTCAAAACTCAAAAGTGAATTTATTGCAAACATTTCAAAGACCCTGAAATGCTGGAGAAGTTACATTCTGTTGGAATACTCGAGTTCTGTTGCCACAGTTGGTTAAGAATGTAGGATTTTTGGGCTAAAAAGCCTTGAGTTGGTGGCTAGGGGAGACACTTGTGTTCCAAAATGAATGCAACAAAGTCATCTAGGAATATAATACAACAGGTTATATTTAAAATGCTACACAGCCATTTCTTCAAATCAGTGTCTCCTTTGGGGGGATTTGTGTTAAAATACACATCTAAATCTTTAATCCTCCCATCCTGCCTGGCTTTATCAGGGTCACTCCAGTTCTAAGAATATTTAAATATTGCATCAGTAAGGAAAAAAACCCACAGCACCGTTACATCTTTAATGCTAAACAAGTATCTTGTTTCCAGATTTAACTTGGCTTTTTCTTGCAATTTCTTATTTGCTGCTGGATTTTGGAAGGCATCTCAAAGTGCCAGAGGTAGCTTATTCCAAGCTCTGACTTTGAAATGAAGTTGCCTTTAAAGTATCATAGGTTGTTCCATCACTGCGGAATCACCTTATACATGAGCTGAATGAGGACAGTAAACTTGATTTTGTGCTACATAGTCAAGGTTGATAGAGACAATGTTATGATGTTATTTTCAAGATTTGAGGTGTTTAATTATGTATTTTGCTGACAATTTTTTTCTAATAAATATTCAGAAAGCAGTTGAAAAATAATTTGTTGGCTGCCTTAACTGTTATCTGCCCTTTTTTCTGCTGCATGACATGTCTTGTTTTAGGATGCTAAAGTAAGTTTATTCATATTCTTAATACTAAAGCTGTTCATGTTTCCATAAGGACACAGTATCCCTTTTTATTTCCTATGACATTGTTAATAATTATGGAAAAGGTGAGCCCAATGTTTCTAGTTAAGCTGCTCTTTCTATTCAGATGCTATGGAAATAATGAATACAAAACTGAGTATAATCCTTTGGAATTTGGTATTAAACAACTCGCTCTGAATGTAAACAAAGCCTTTTAAGATTAGAATTAACCTAAAACTTTATGCCTGGTGTGGAATAATAAGATTCCTGTCTTAAAAATTCTTCCATGTCTGAAAGGGGTTGATTTATTTGACACCAGGCACACCAAGGGACCTTGACCTGGTTTGCTGAACTGAGCATGGGATCACTGTGCAAAACCCTAGACTTGTTACAAGGAGCTGAAGGGATACTGTATCTTAGTTGCATCAGTAGTTTAATTCATCCATATATTCATTCTTCTAACAGATTTTTGAGACCCATGAAACAATTTACCACAAAAATCACTGACTCCATTGCAAGATGCTTCCCCCATCCCTCCCCAGTTCCCCTCTCTGTTACTGGGTTGTGATTTGTTTCCTGCTGGTCCATCTGAATTGTTTTGTTTTTATTATGCTTAAGGGCAATAAACCTACCAGCTATTCCTGTGAACCATGGCAATCTAATTAACAGCATCTGTGAGAAGTGCAGCTAATACCATGTTTGCAAACTGCAGTACTTATGTTTTCGTGTCTTTCAGCTTTTCTTTTTTAATTCAGCATCTTCCATACTAACTCATGTACAGAGCTGCTCAGTAGAAACACAGGGTTCATTTACTACTGTCTCACATTTTCCCTCCCTAGGAAGCAGAGACCCCACGTAGTGTACTTGAAGAAATTGGATTGACATAAATCTTCACTTCAGCTGATGACATCTCAGTGTTCCATACTGTAAATGTTCACTGCCTTCATTGTAATGTTTAGCTAATGGTGTAAGATGCTGTTTGTCAGTATTACTGTTTTGCTAAGCTGCTTCATTCAGGCCTACAAGAAAAAGACTTCTTTTTGAAAAGGGAACAAGAAACCTAAGTTCAAAATTTATAAATGAAAGGGAATTAGATTTAAATTGACTCAGTGTCTCCCTTCATTGCATTTGTAGGAAAATTGCATTTGACTTCAGTAAGTGTACTGTTTTTTTATAAGCAAATTTGACTTCAGGAAATAAATGTATTATTATGATATAGCATATCTAAATGAAAAGAAACTACATAGACATCTCCAACTATGAAATGTTATGGTGTAGAAATTGTGTTTATGCAACCAAAGAATTTGTTCATCTACATTTTAGTCACCACTTGTGATAATTCTGCTTATTTCAGTTGTTGCATAAAGATCAGAAATATCTGTTTACTACTGAATTTGTCATTATACCAAAGAATCCTGCCAGGATCTGCATATCAAACTGGTAAAAACTGTTAAGGCTTTTTGCAAGAAAACTGCAAACTGATCAACTCACTAGCCATGAAGGTGTATTTCAGTGTAGCTACCTTGAGCAAAACTGTGCAAGTTACTATTCAAAAAAGGGAATGCATGTCAAAAAAATCCAAACCAAATCAGGAAACTATTTTTAGGTCTGATATTAGCTTGCTCTGATCATGAACACAAGACAGGAGTTTGGCTTTTTGACTGTACAGAGATGTGCATCATGAAAATTGAATACTGTCAGAGATGGGAAAGAAGGAGCTTTTCAAAAGGGACTTTTTATTCTCTTTCAAAGTCTACTATTAATTTGTATTTATTGGTGTTTTATAGTTATGCATTAATGGGTGTATAGGTACCTTTAGGAAAAACCCCACACTAAGTGTCAGTGTCATTTTAACTGCTTTTCTTGATGTACACCTTAAACATGTAACACCTCCTTTACTAACTCCATGATGTACAGGTGAACCAACTCATTTGCAGTGAGAGCTCTTAAATATTAGATTTATATAGTATATTCACTGCAAATCATGTGAACTGATATCCAGGAATACTTGGGACACTTTGAGCAGACTTTGGGTAGTTATGACTTAAACCTATTGGACTTAAGGAGATTTGATTCATGTATGGGTTTGGGTTTTGAGGAGGTAGTGCCACACTTGGGGGTAGCCAAGCTCTGCCACGTGTCAGCATGGTCCCCATGAAGGTGGGATGGATTGTCCCTTCCCCTCCCCAGTAGCCTCACTCTAGGAGTCAACATTTGGGTTGTTTGCCAGAGTAATGCCATATTTTCACAAAACTTAGCTCTGGCAGTGCTGCTGGCAGCTGGAGAGCTGTGCTGGGGGCTCCATGGGACCATGGCTGAGTGACACCCACTAGGAAAGACGCACATTGCCTCTTCCAAGGCCCTTGATCCAGATCCCAGCACAAATGCTTGTGGCAGCAGAAATGCTGCCACAGGGCAGGGCTAGGGGTGGTGTCTGTAAACTCAAGGCATTAGAATTTGTCAGTTTAAGCCTGTCTAGGATTTACACATAGAGAGATCCCAGAGTGCCAGAGACTGCTTTTGTCCCAGGACATCTCCCCAGTGCACAGGGATAGATGAAGGTAGAGTGGTAGCAGAATGACTGTGTATGAGATTGAAGTGATAAAATTACTTTAAGTCAAACCAGAAACAATTTTATATGTATTAAACATGTTTTTAAAGTTTACACCTGTCACTTGTATGTGCTTGGCTGGATTAAGCTTTGTTGTGATTGTGACAAACTGTTTGACCTCTGTCTGTCACATTGGTTTAGTTGTAATAAATGTCCATTTTTACACCACTGCTGTGTGTTTATGTGTAATTAGTGCTGATGTTCACAGAGGAAAGAAGAGGCTACTCAGTGCTAGCTTAAAAAAAAGGGAAATTTTATTACAGTGCTTAACCTGTTCTTGAGCACTTCATTAAAAAATGTTGAGTATAGTGTGTCCAAGATTAGTTATTTACATCCATTTAAATTGTACAGAAAGCAATAAATTAGCAAATTTTTGGAAGGCTTACCACATTAAACATGAACTTTATTAAAGTGGATGTTAAACTGATGTGGTAGTGCCACTTCATTTGAAAATTAAACCACATGTTGAGAGAGTTCTGGATAATACAGACTTAATATTCAGTTCCTTACAAGGTATTCTGAGCAAGTCAATGCAACATTCACAATCCTGGTCTTACCCAAAAATTTCTTAGATTAATCTGTTCTCCACCTTCTCTAAAAGAACAGAACTGGTTGATGTTATCAGCAAAAGCATGGGGAAAACTTACCATCTTCAGGCAACTCTTAAATCTAATATGAAATAAATTTTTTTTTCTTGAATTTCCTATCTTGTGGGGAGGGGGTGGGAGGGGAGCTGAAGAATCAGAATTTCTGGATTGTTTAGACAAGTTGATTGTTGGCATGAGTGTCTTCAACTTCACTGACTTTTAAGTCTTTAGCTTGAAGAGGCCTTCCTAAACATCAGCTGTTGCTTTTGGGTTATGGCCACAATTCTGGTCACCCTGTGGCTGCCTTTGTTGAGTTACCATGTGCCATGGGTTCTGCTTGCAGGGCTTGCTGTGCAGTCTGTCTCATGGCTTCACAAAGTGGTGCCTGTCAGCATTACATCCCTTTTGTTCTCGGACCATAGAGACTGAACTCAGCTGATACATCAGTGTGGAACAGAAGTACATGCAGAATAATTGGGGTTTAATTTAATTACAACAAGCTTACAGTGAAAGCAAAACGAGCTGCACTCTCCAGGTGATGTAAAAAAGTAAATTAAGCTTTTAAGTTACTAACTAGCATAGACTTTCATGATTTTGTAAGAAGTGCTGATCCAGGACAGGAAGCAGTAGCATCTCTAAGCAGGCTCTCGAATGTCTTTGGGAGAAAACAAGTTACAAAGCGCACAGGAATGTCACTGGTCAACTCGAGGGCAGTTTCTGATACACTGAATGTGCTAACACAGAACCAAGTCTGAGAAGCCAAGCTACCACCACAGGGCATACAGCTGGGAGAGGAGTCACCTAGGATGCATGTCAGAGGTCGTGCCCTAGGAGCAAGGGACAGGGCCAGAAAGGGAAGGCCTTTCAGTCTGCTCACCCCTCTGTAAGAAATGCCTTGCATTGACACAGACTCGTGCTACCCCTCCTCACCCTGTGCTGGGGGTTCAACACTCCCAACAGGCAGAGAGGGAATGAAATCCCACCGAAGTGGCCACCAGCTACAACTGGAGGGAGGGCACTGCTGCGAGGGGCAAGCCCAGTTCCCTGATGCCTTAATACTGCTGGGCAGCAATAGTGCCTCTGTGTCTAAAGGGGCTCCCACTGTGCTGTCACTATTCCCCTTCTGCTGCTGGCACAAGGCAGCCTCGCTGCCCAGCTGGGCTGTGCTCCCACGGAGGGGCAGGAGCAGTGCCTGCTCCTCATCCTGACTGAAAGGGCTGTCTGTGAGGCCCTGACCCCCTTCCTGCAGCTCTGTGTAAACACCTGCTCTCAGAATCACTCCAAAGCACCTCCCTGATCCCTGCAGAATTCACCACTGGAAAAACGAATTTTGAAAGCTGCTGCACTTGAGCAGTCATTAAAAACAAAACTTAAGTTGGCCAATATCAATTCACTTTATAAGGTCCTTTACTATGCAACACGCAGAATAACACTCAGTGAGAACAGGGTATTCCTTGCAAATTTAAGTCCTTTCTGTGTTCTTCTGGGGCTTCTCCCCTTTGGGAAAGAAAAGAATTAAGCTTAACATTAGAAACTTCTAGACTCTTTGTCTCTTCAGAATAAATAGCTCACTCAGCTAATAAGGAAACACAAAACCATGCATATAACACTACTTAAGGTTATGAAGTAGAGAAACAATACTGAAAAATATGAACTCTGAAGTTAGAAAACTGGCTGAATCCCAGGTTTCATGCTAGCAAATGCAAGCTAAATGTCAGACCTACAGCACTCAGACTCTGTAATAAATGTGAATGAAGGTGTGTGGCAATCACAGCTGCCAGTCCTACACTGCACAGGTACAGCCAGCGTGGTTGGGTCCAGACCTCAAGAAAAGGAAGCTGAAGCTTCAGCCATTGTAGTAGCAGAAATAAAGTATATTTAAATTTTCACATGCATCTCTGAGCAAGTTTTTTTTTTAAATTACAAGAACCTTTTCTTAAAAAAACCCACAGCCACTCAGCTCCCCAGATCCCGTTACAAAACTGTGGGACAAGGAGCCTAATTACCTGTGGAATTCTCACGTGGGTGTTTAGTTGGCACTTAGTTTCTAATCCCACGGAGTCCTGCTTTGCTTATTTCACCCAAAAGGTCACAGGTTCCCACCACCCATTCCACCACTCTGACTTGAGCTGGATTTTGCTGGGATAATGCTCTGCAATAGCCAACTGCATCCCATGGGATGCACAGTGTCTGCAGGTGGCACAGCTCAGCTCTCCCACTGCAGCAGGCTGGCTCAGCAGCACAGCCCTGGCACACAAGGCAGCCCCAGGGCCCAGGAGGTGTTACCAGCCTGCTGGTGTCTGTGTCTCTGCACGCAGGAAATGCCAGTTCAGTTCTGCTCCAGGGAACTGAACCAGAGTTTGCCACGTGCTGCACAACTGACCCAACTAGACAATTAAGCATCTATGAAAAACCAGAAACCTCAGGGAAAATCTGTCTGTAAGAAAAAAGATACGTTAATGAGAAACTGGCGGTCACAAATTTCCCAAATGGAATTTAAAACTTAGTGCTGTCTATCCTCTGAAATACACCTTTCAAACAAAGTTATTATTTCAAAAGTTATGCCATTAAATTACAGTTCCTACATCTGTTGATAACTAAAACATTTAATCAAATTAACTATGCTACAGCTCTGCCTACAGTTATGACAATATATAGTGAAAGTTGGGTTTGAACTGAACATCAATATAGCACTTTTGTTGTATTACTCCATATTGGACAACAGTTACACATGAAGAAAGAAGGAAAAATGTATAGTCAGCATGCTAGGTGCAGTATGCATTTAAAAAAGCAAAATATATATACTATATCCAGAAGCAATGTCCACTCTATCTTAACTATCCTGGGGGAAACATGTTCTTGCTGTGAGGAATGCTATTGGCAGTTTTGGATATCCAATTTTCTACACTTTACATTACATTGCTGGAATCATAATGAATACCTGGTTGGGAGCACTTCATGCCTACTTTAGGCTTCTAACTCATAGGGTCTGATCTGTACTCTAAAGGCAAGAGCCTAAGTTCTTTGGAAAGGCTAAAAAGAGGAAGGTATCTCTGCAGACTGTTCAGGGCACCTGCACCGTCAGTGCCACGAGCTGCTCTCTCCAAGTGTCTCAGGACACCCACGTGCCTAAGTTAACACCTGAAGTTAAGCCATGTGAAGTACAGTTCATCTAACAGCACAAATCTTTCATTTAAAAGTGAAAAAATACTTGTGGATAAAGGATTTATCTAACTGCAGGTACTTTGCTAATATAGCTGTCATTTCAAAAAGGTTTTGTCCCAATAACTTCATTTTTATATACCCTACTCTTCACCTTGGCCGTAGGAAAGTGAGGCAGTAGGGTGCCTTAAAACTGCTTGTAAAATAAACCTAAAAAGCCTTTAAGTCAAGTCCTCCTCTCCCAAAAGCATAAAGTATTGTTTCAGATATAAAACCTTCGGTTTCTTCAGCCATTCTGCAACCATCTTGATTGAGCCTTCACAGTCACACCTGCATCTTTGGTACCCAGATGGACACTTTCTACCCCTCCAGCACAGGTTAGGCAGGTTGTTTTCACCTACAAATGGTGTGCAACCAAGAGGTATGTGAAGTATTTTCTATCCTCACTTGAGGATTACAGTTGTATGGTCTCCACTCTTACTTGGGGATTAAGGTACTGAATAAATTGATTGTTTTTCTGTGTACTTCCTACTTGGTTTTAGTCTACTGCAATCCCTACAAGCAATTAGCTCAGCAGCTCAGTCAGGAGAGAGAGAGAAAAATCCAACACTCATGACCACAAAGCTCCTACTGGGCAAGTATTGTACAATCAAACAGTGATGCCTTTGAGGTCCTTTTTCTCCAACTCATAACAGGATTATATTTACTTTGTATAGAAAGAGATTTCCCACTGACGATGACAAATACAAACAGCAGTCGCCCACACAGACCTCAGTCTGCAGTGCTGGGTGTGGACTGACTGGCTGTTTGCACTAACTCCTTACAGGGACAGTAAACACTTAACACACACATAACACAGAAATAAGCATACACCAAAGAGCTTTACTTCTCTCTTCGTACTCAGTGTGTATCCAGGTGTTGCAGCAGTCAGAGGGACAGAGGAGCTAGAGTACTTGACGTTCACATCTTCTATAGGCCTTAAACTTTTCATTTCCTGAAGCTTAGCACACAGTAAACTAAGTTCCTTTATTAGGTAGAAACATTTCAATGTGCAAGAACCCTTTATTGGAGACTCAAATATATCTGGTGCCCTACCGGAAAGATTTCTTTGTCAGCTCTATTTTCAATCAATTAGCAATTTCTAAAAGTAATTCTCACTTTGTTTTGGGAGTTTCATTATTTTTCCCTCTGCTGCTCGACCTCTTTTTACCCCTGCTCCTGGATCGCGAGGAGCTCCTGCTCCTGCTCCTGCTCCTGCTGCGTGTTCGGCTGTGACTTCTGCTGCGGCTGCGGCTGCGACCTCTCCTCCTCCTCCCTCTGCTGTGAGACCTCCTCCTCTCTCGGCTCCGTGACCTTCCTGACCGGCGCCGCCTCTTGTTTTTGCGGCGGTTCTTTTTTCTCTCGGATTCTCCATTTCTCCGGTAGGAATGATCTGGGCTCGGGCTGCCCCTTCTCCTGGACCGGCTGTAATAGTCATCGCGGTGGCTCGACCTGTTTCTCCTTTCAGAGTTCTTAGACTGATTAGTCCGTTCAGGAGAAATACGGATGTCTCTATTGGCCTCCCAAAACTCATTGTTTGGATTTTTGAACACATGAAGAAAGTTGCAGTGTTTCCCTCTTGGACACTTCTGCCTTTCAAATAAGCCTGCAACAGATGAGGGTTTGCTTTTTCATAAACCAGACCTGTTAAATCTCCTTCCTCATTATGTGCCTACTGGAAAGGAACTTAATTAAACTGAATTTTGCTTCTCCAAACAGAAAAACATGCATCTGATCACGTATCAAATTAATTCACACAAGATTAATTTTCATGATGTGCTTTTCTCGGAATTAACTTTTTAACAGCTATGACGGTTTTAGCTTAAAACAAATTTCATTTTCATTTCCTTAATCTAAGAATGTAAATCTAGATAAGTCAAATGTGATAGTTACTGCTGAGAAAAGGTGACAATTCAGAAACTGCTCTTGCTTTTCAAGAGACAAATTAGAATTTGTTTTAGTTTCACTTTAAGATTATTATTTCCAAAGACAGAATCCAAACTTTCTTTTCCAGTCCAAGGTAATTTTACCAGAATGATTCAGACACTTGGGTGACATGGCATAGTATTTCCTTTCTTTCCTAGATCTACACTAGCAAGTTAGCACATTTGTCTTCCGAACAGAAATTAACTACATTAGGCAGCTCTGAAAGCTACAGACTAATCCCTCTTTTTCACTTCCTTAAGTACTCTTTCAGGAACACACACTCTCTTTTCCAAGTGTTTACATGACTCACCACATATGGCAGTTTTCCACCTGGTGACAGGACAGAACTCACAGTGGAGCTGTCTGCCCGCGTACCACCGCCCGCTGAACAGCGCCAGAGCTGCCTGACAGTCCTTCTCCCTTCAGAGAGTGAAAACGACACAGTTACCACCACACAACCAGCTCAGATGTCACTTACCAACTCTGGGCTCCCATTACAGTATGAGAATGAATCACATGGAGTATACAGTGTTCCTTCATCGGAACTAGTTCAAACACTTAACAAGACTGTGAGTACTTACGACTGGTACTGGACATAGACATTTCCTCGCAGGTGAGGCTCATAGTTGCAGCTGACCTAAGGGGGTGGAAACACTCAGTTAGCACAGCAGAAGGTTTGTGCCACACAGAAGCTCATGGCTGCTGAGCTGGTAGCCACTCTCATTTATCACAGCTCATCGATATCAACTTGTGTATGATTTCCTTCTGAACACTCAGACAGCTTGTACTCCATTGTCTTGCACTTGTCTGGGCCAATCCTACTGTGCAACAGCCAAATCCAATTAGCAGCAACTAAGAAAACAATTAGTAGTATCCTCATGTGGAAATGTGGGATTCATTACTTGGTAAGAGACTCTTTAGAGCAATTTACCTTCCCAGCATCCCCATGAGATGGGTTAGAAAAGCCAGTCAGTAGCTTTCAGTGTACAGTTCTGAAACTCCTTTCTTCATAATGATTTAGCATTCCAAGTATATCTAAAACTCTCAGATACACACAATTTACCTTCCAAAAACCTTGTTGCTAGTCACAAAAGATTTTGAGACAGGCAGGCCCAAGCAGGTAGAAGCCAGTTCTCCAGGGCAGAACTGTGAGCCCACAGACTCTTTTGCCCCCAGGCCTCTTCCAATATCCACACAGAACACAGCAAGCAGCTCCTTTCATCCCTGACTGACCCTCACAGAATACCTCTTTGTGCACTGGATCAGGAAAGGCTTCACACACAACAACAAGCTGTTGTATAATTAAATATTGCAGGGTGAGCAGTCAAACTATTTGATTTAAACAATGTCAATACAATAAGAAGTGAGAATGGTTTTTGGCTTAGACATTTTTGGGTGGGAAAAGAAGAGTGTTTTGTCAGGGTCTTCCAGATTCTGGAGGAGTTTCTCAGAAAGAACAACAGGAATAAAACCTTGGGCTACACTGGAAAAGGAAATCAGCTGAAAGAGGGGTGTGTATAATCTGATTCTAAGTGGTAGCAGAGACTCGGCTCTATCACAGGTACGAGCCCTGCAGCCAACATGTCATTCTGAAGCATCTCTAATGTAATGAAAATGCCCAGAAGAATCAGACTGCGGTTGTACAATTGCCTCAGAAGCTGTGGAATGCCACACTAACAGTTACAGGGACCCGAGCAGGTGCATCTTAGCACAACTGCACAGAACAACAGCAGTCGAGGACCTGAGTTTGCTGGTAACAGCGTTTCAATCCACGCTCCATAGGGAATAGATATCCTGTCTTCTAGGACAGGGCACAGCTTGCTCATATCCCAGGAGTCAAAATATGGAGGAGATACCTCTCCAAACAAGTGAAGGTTTCCTACCTATAAAGCTGATTATACAACTATTGAAAAATTCACTCTTTCTACTTCCCTCTTCCTTGAAATGCTAATGCAGTGTGAGTCCCGAGGCAGCTGTCAGTAGATGGAAACAAAAGGAGAAAAGGCACTGTGTGCCTCCTGTTTTTTTTATGCCAAGCAGAAAGGGAAGCTGCAATAACATCCAAGCTGCCTAGTTTGGGGCAACATGGGGCTCTTAACAAACAACATTCATCTCTAAGATCTCCATTTACAGATTGCTCTTTTTCCCCATAAGAAATCACAATATAAATGAGAAAAATTCTGTACAGAATATTCAGCAAACCAAATGCACAAACTAAGGATGGGTGACAAATCTCAACACCATTTATGTAACATATTCCTACTAGAATATCTACTACCTTTTCAGTTCACTGTAATTTGATTTGATTTGATCCAGCCATGACGTCATTTGGGTGTATGCTTCACTATTTCATTCCTTAGGCACAAATAGAGTAGCTCAGATGTATTTATACTGTCTAGCAGTCTTAGTGGAGCCTCTGGGGCTTAGCACAGGATAAGTAAAGAAGGCACTGTGAGGTAAGGGGATTGCTGAGCAGTATGAGTAACTTGCAATATAAAAGCACAAGCTTTTATAACCATTCAGGGGAGTGGGAGAGAAGACTGACCCAGAGTAAGACAATGCTCTATAACAGCAGTGACAAGTTTACAGGTGACAGGAGAGATGCAGAGTTTGCTGTAAGGACACTGTATAGCTTTCTAATACACATAGGACTTAGCTAGGACATGCTGGACAGAATCTCTCTTAAGGCTACAAAAATATAACTTCCATGGTATATGTTACATATTTAACAAGCTATTGCACTCAGGTGATACCTTGAATTGAACAACCTTCCCCACGTTCTGAAATTCGGGGAGCACATCCTCGTAGAACTCCAGGAACTGCTGGTAGGTCTCCTCATCACTGTACTCAAGACTTGCATCCGTGTCGTAGTCGTCCCTCCGGCACTGCTCCATGCCAAAGGTAATGAACATCCCTCTCACGAGTAGTGTCTTGCTAGATGTTGGGTAGTTATGCTTGCGAGAACACCTGGACATCCCCAGTGAAGAAAGACAAGTGGAAAGATTGGCACTTTCAGCAGAAAATGCACCTGCTGAAGTTTCAAACATTTGCCATTTTCAGTAACAGTTATTATAAAAGCAAATCCATCAGTGGAAGATCAACATATTTCAATTACTAAACCAAATCTTTCGGAGTAAGTTTGCACACAATCTCAATTCTTCCTGCCATGCATAAATACGTTCTTGCTTAAAAAACCCACATCTACAAAAGCTATAGATATCAGTGTCACAATGAGAGCTCAAGTAATTTCTTTTAGGCTACTAGGGTTAAATGTGTTCCCCATTTCTGAAGGGCTATCCAGAAAGACTACTGACTGTTTTTTAATGCACTTTAGAGCAAGTCCCTCCTCTTCTTTTTGCAAACTGAACAACTTTTACTGAACTTGTTCTCATCACATGGTGGGTAGAGAGAGGGAGTGAAGGATGGAGAGCATGTTTAGACCTGCACTTGGATGAGTATGAGACTGGTATTTTTCCACTTCTGAAAAAAAAAAATAATTCTTCTAAGTCAGTCTTATCTTAATCTGCATCTTCTTGGCAGCCATAAAAGTACTAGGTCTCCCTCACCATCCATCATATTCAGGCTACCTCCCTCACACGCTGAAATACAGTTCTCCCCTTTGGGTTCAGTAAGAACACAGATGTTAGCTTCCATGTTTAGTTCACTGTGCTTTATGATCTCCATTTCAAACACCTCTCCAGGCAACTGGATCATGCACTTGCCAACACTTTTCTTTTCATGTGATCAGAAAACAGCCAGACTAGTCTAACCTCTTCATCTAGCACTGGCACAGCACAGACAAACTGCAGGGAGGTCAGGTCTCAAAATGGGCAATTACAACCTAGACTTCACCTGGAAAGTTTTTTTCTGCATCCAGTCAGTTGGAAATTGACTCTCACCTTCTGGCTGATACCTTAGATATCAAAAAACAAACAACAAAAAACCCCCCAATCTTCAAACCCAAAACTAAAACTAGAGATAATTAATTTGATTATTGTTATTATTTTTATGTTTTAGAAGCTTCTTCCTATCACTGGTCTATTGGAACTCAAAATATTAAACCCAACCAATGCAGTTTGTACACAAAATGACTATAGCACATGACAGTACAAAAGAAACCCCAAGGAAAATCAAGGATCCCAAAATCCGGTATTACTGCAAAATATTAGGGTTTGAATTACTGGGGAAATTGATAGTGGTGAACTCAAGACAGTTTTAGTTTCTTCAAGACATAGTGAGCTTTGTCAAGATTCAACAATTACTTATTCATAAAACTGGCTCTCAGTTTTTCACAACTGCTTCCAACTCATCCTTCCAGTCCTTACCCTAAGCTGTGTCTGCCCTGCAACTTACAGACAGAACCAGGGGTTAAAATGACCAGAATATGAAGGAAAGAGGTATGTGAGGAAGAAGAAGGAAGATGAAGGAGAAGTAGCTGAGATCAACAACTATGGGTGAATGAAGAAGGGCAGAATATGTTGTTTCTCAGTATTTACTTTCCAAGGCTATTCATAGTTCAAAGCAAAACTGCATTTAATACATTCCATAAATAATCCATGGAGGTTACCTCCATTAAATACCACTGAAACAAAAATGCAGCAAAGATTACAAAGACCTCGACATCTGAGCAGAAAAAAATGCTGTCTACAGTGGAATAGCTGGCCAAAGGCTTATTAAGGAATTCAATACATATTTTAGAAGAGCAAAAAAAAAAATGTGGACTTGAAGCTTCCAGAGATTTGAATTATCACATAATTATCCACAATATACATCACACTGAAACAAATTACTCCTAGGATAAAGAAAACTATCATAGCTGAACCACACACATTTCAGTGATACAAGTCAGTAAAACAGCCTTAATGGTTTAGGCTGAAGATTCATGAAATAAATATCAGTCTTTCCCTGCTAAGCTGTTGTTCCTCCTCAACACAAAAAAAAAATAGATCAAGGACTTTCTAGCCAGATGCTGCACTTGGGTCATCATTGTTCCTGGTCACTGATGAATATGTACTCCATGACTCTTTTGGCTTCCTCTATGTCCTCTGGCAAGAAGTTTTGCCGTTGGTTTCATATGAGAAAGTCCTTTATTTTAAAGCTAGTAAACACCCAGAGACACCTAACTAGACTGCAAATAATCCTTCCCATCGTATTCATGAGTTTGCTGTTCACCTACCACAGCCCTTTTCCATCCCCTCTTTGAACACAGTGTCTGGACTTGTCAACCACTTCTACAGAAGTTGTTGCTAATCTCTGACCATCCTGGTCCTCCTCTGTTCTTGCCTTTTAGACTTCCTTCCTGAGACAGGACACCCTATCAGCATACAAGAGTAAAGGATGAATGTATCACATGTTTAAATAGTGTTCAGACAGGAGAATTCTGGAAGCTACATGACAGCATTCCCAACTGTGCAGATTTGCCTTAACTTGCTTTAGTCCATCTGAGATTTGATTTTATCTTTTGGATAATGCAACACATGAAATTAGAAAACATAAAAATCCCCCAACATCTGACATATCAGGCCTGCACTAATAACAAACCAAATATATTCTATTTGAATGTATCTGTGCATGTGTCAGAGCTAAGGAAAACTCAGTTTGGCCAATGTAACTGGAATGCACCATCAATAATATGCCATAACAATAAATAGCTCCATTCTAGCCAAGCAACACTTCAGCTCTCAATCCACAACCGAATACATCAAACTACTTTATACAGCAATTTTTCTTCAGTTTGCATATGACCTAATAAGGTTGTTTCCCTTCCATCTCCCCACAACACTTCTATGTTGGTAAATATTCAGTAGATTACCTGTCTCCAAATCGGCAGGAACCTGTTTTAATGTAGAATGGGCAATTTGCTCTATCCTTCTCTGTTCCCATATTCTCTGGGGGCTCTGGGTTATGCCAAGTCACACCATTCTCCAGCTGTGGAAAAAAAATCATTAAAATGAACAGAAATTAGGAAACAATAAAGAAATGCAATGTCAAAATAATACTACCAGTGAAATCCATATGCAATTCTGAACACCATTACTACAAGGCAAGCTGAACCTATGTAAAGCATTGTTTTATAAAGCTGCCCAGTGCCTTGGTTCTCACTTTGCAGCCAAGCCCCAGGCACCAGCCAAACCCCACACAGCCACTCACTCACTCCCCCACCAGTGGGATCAAGGAGACAGAACGGGAAGGGTAAAAGGCAGAAAGCTCACTGAGATGAGATAAAGATAGTTTAATAGGGAAAGCAAAAGCTGCACACAAGCAATGCAAACCAAGGAATGAATTTACTGCTTCCCATGCACAGGCAGGTATTCAGCCATCCCCAGGAATGTCAGATTCCATCATGTGTAATGATTACTTGGGGAGACAAACACCATCACTCCAAACATCCCCCTTCCTCCTTCTTCCCCCCACTTTATATACTGAGCATGATGTCATATGGTATGGAATACCCCTTTGGTCAGCTTGAGTGTCTGTCCTGACTATTTCTCCTCCCAATCTCCCATGCACCCCCAACTTCCTTGCCAGCGTGGCAGTATGGAAAGTGGTAAAGGCTCTGTGCAATCTCTGCTCAGCAATAACAAAAACATCTCTGCATCATCACCCCTGTGTTCCGCACAAATCCTTAACACAGCCCCATACTAGTTACTGTGAAGAAAATGAACTCTACCCCAGCCACCCCAGCTGCCCCCCATGCACTCCCACCTGCCCTGCCAGTGTGGCAGTGTGGGAAGCAGAAAAGGCCTTGGCTCTGTGTAAGAACTTCTCAGCAATAACAAAAACATCTCTGCATCATCACCCCTGTGTTCCGCACAAATCCTTAACACAGCCCCATACTAGTTACTGTGAAGAAAATGAACTCTACCCCAGCCAAACCAGCATACCCTGGGCAGAGAGAAAGCTACAACCATTTACTTATTTGTCTCTGCAATAACTCAAAGCTCAGTAAGTTTAGCATTATCACTGGATTGTGTGTCTAGAAAGACGTAAAATAAAAGTAACCTGCCAAAGGTCAGAATTTAAAAAAAAAAATAAATTCATAATCAGCACTGGAAGTAAATGCATCCAAACTGATTGTCTTGGGCCACCAAGATTTCTGTAATTAAAAACAGGCTTAGCAAATTGCAAGCCTTGACTGACTACAAACAAAACACACATTTAAAAAAGGGAATTTCATTTTAACCAAAAGATCTGTAAAGCTGAGCAGCCTAAGTCTCATCTTACATCAGCTGAAAACTCTCTTTATTTACAAGTAGCATCTGACCCTGCTATCAGTTCTGTTCATGACTCGCAGCTGCAATTTTCTCTCCCCAGAACAGCACTGTCACTTCAGCAGTAACTGAACCCTGAACTGATACTATAATGCAGACTCTAATGTACCACATTTCTGCCTATTCATTTGCAGAAATGGCTAATACATCTTGAGCTGCAGGCAGGTAGCAGTTCAGAGCATTTCTCTGCCCATATTATGAAACAGAGTTAGATTCTCTACTTAAAGAGCTGTTTAAACATAATTTGGAACTGAATGCAACTCCAATGTAGCTATAGCAATCAACATACAATGGGTTAACTAGGAGAAAAATTATTTTTCAGATTCATGCAGTGGCTGAAACAGAGCAAGAATCTCCTCAAGTTTAATCATATGACAGGGATAAAAAGCCAAATTATTCTTTAAGGCAATCTCTAAGACATCAAATGAAAACTGCAGTTTTCTTTGCTACACACTGCCAGCTTGAGATCCATGCTCTTCCAGGCATCTGAGCAGCCAGCTTCCCCCTCCCCCACCTTTTTATTTTCTTTTTCTTAAGGAGCTGTGCCCTCCTCTACTGCTGAATCCTTTTATTTAGAACCAGCCATCTGCTTAAAAAGACAAGTCTGCCTTGCCACCCAGGACTGACAGATTTATTTAGAATTACAATCCACAAACAAACCATCATGCACAGTGTTTTTTAACTGCACACAGCAGTACTTCCAGGTTCATTTTGACTCAAATCTCCTGAAGAGTCATCAGCATGCACAACTGCACTGCCACCAACCAGCCAGAAATATGCTTCATTATGTTCCACCCAGTAAATAATTGTTTACAGCTCATGCAAGCCACTATATATTAAATTTATTCAGGCCATTAGGTTCCTGAGAGCAGATGGACAGCATGCTAGAAGGCAAACACCGGATGGCAATTAAATTACTTTTCAGTTCTTTTTCAGCGAGTCTCTGAGCATACCTGGCTTTCAGCTTGATCCAGCATCCTCTGCACAGCTGCCTATAAATGGTGCAAACACAGGACTAGTGAAAACCCTGAGGACATGCAAAACATCTGGTTTCTTTAGTTAAGAACCTAATTTACAATACTCAATGATTATGCATAATAAGTTCGATGGGGTTTGCTTTAAAAACAGCAGATTTACTTTGGCTCTGTGGTAAGTCACGCACCACAAAGCTGTTAAAGGATACATCAGACAAGACCCTCACATAGATGATTCTCTAATCTAAATGATAACACAGAAGTTTAATTTTCATTTTTAAAACTGTCATTCAGCTATTGAATACTTCAATATATCTTCTGTTTTAGTACAAAGTGTGGTTACAGTTAAGTCCATAGTTGTTTAGTTATGCTAAACTTTTTAATGTACACATTCTGTGTTTAAGTTATACAGAAAAAACACAGTGCTCAGTGAACTTCTGTTAAAGCAAAAGATGGAACTGCTGAGAAACTTAAACATCATAAGTTAACTGTATTTAGCCTTCCAAATAGAGAAAAACAATAAGGATATTCTTCCCCTTCCTTCTTCTAGGTGGGCTGAGCAAAACAATAGTCACTCTCCAAACTGGGCTAGAAATCAGTTTTAGCAAATTATTCTATGAAGTTCCAAGAAAAAAGACATTTAAACAAAATCAATACAAGAAAATATGCTAACACGGTTCTAATTTGGAAAAGAAGCAATTAAATTAAAAATAGGAAAAGCAATCCAAGATGAGGATGCAGAAAGCATCTGGTACTAATCACCAAGTATGTCAGATATTATCCACCTTATTAAAGAAAAACAAAACAGAACAGCAAAAACCAATCAACCAAACGGAAATTCCCCAAACCATACAAACAAAAAACCAAACCCAAAACAAAACCCCAAACCACTACCACTCACCAAAACAGAAAATATATGTTTGCATCTTAGGGAGGGAAATTAAGGGCTTGTTTTTGAATCACTGGTAGAATTTGAATCACCTGCTCTTTCAAGACACAGGCAAAATCAATTACACAACCTGCTGCTGCTGCAACCAGTGGCTCCACTCCCAGCTGGTACTCAGTTCCCCTCTGGGCCTGTCAATGCCTTCTATGAGCCAAGTTAAAAAACAGTAATCCAGAAAAAAACAAACAAGCCAACAATCAACCAAACCAACACGAAAGCAGCTTCCATCTAGCTCAGGGAACCAAATTATTCCACTGAGGGCTTGGGCAAACTCAGACATAAGGAGAGAGGGAAGGAACAAAAACCTGCCATGGTTCAACTCTCTTCAAACTATACCTCAACCTTAAATAAAGGACACGATCATCATTTTCTCTCCCTACTCTGCAAAGGAAGAATTGGACACTTAACACAAGAGGAAGTCAGACAGGAAATACAACTGCTGTTCTTTGCAATTCCCCATGGAAGTGTTACATAATCAGCCACACAACCAACTATGAACTGCAGGAGACAGAACTGTGGCTCTTCTCCTGCTGTGGCTACCAGACACAGTAGCAAGACACCTCTCAGCAGAATGACTGGAATTTCTTTGTGGTTGTGGAGAATCTGAAATGACCAGATCCTAGAAAGCTGCAGTCAACCTTCACTGGCAACAACAGGCCAGTCCTCACATTGGATTTCTGTACAGGACATCTTACATCCAGGTCATTCAACTTCTAAAACTTAAGAAGAATGCACCATTAACAGAAATGTTATTAATGACCACTATCCTCAGTATCATTTTTCACTTCACCCATGGAGCTCTGAGAAAAAGATACATCCCGTTGGATGAGTCAGGGAAAGAAGAGCTGTAACACATCTTTCGATTAGGAGCTGTGTTAAGGAACAGCAGCAATGTACTTCCATATTCCATATCTGCTTTGGGCACTTTCTTCAGCACTGACTGGGTTCAACTGGGATGTTAAGGAAGTACCATCTTGAACATAGGATGCAAAAACTGTACATATCAGAACTTGCATTCCTCTGCATTTATCTGATGTAAACAATCACATTCTGTGAACAACCAGATGCTTTAAAAGGAGTTACCCTTCTAGGAATATGGACCCACTAGGTGCTCTTTAATGGTGATTGTTTTAGGAACTTAGTTACTTCACTCCATTCTGTTCAACACATTTACATACATCAACACATTTGTTATTTATAACAAGATCCCTCTTCAACATGCATAACTGCTGTATCTGATCATGTAACAGGATATGGAGTATGTTTATCCTCCCACCACCAGGAATCACCTCTCTTTCTTTCTTCTCCTGTTGCTTTTGCTGTGCCACTTCTCTCTCTTTTCTTTGCTGCTCTTCCCATTCTTCTTTGATCTTCCTCTTTATGATAAAAAAAATTAAGAAAAGTTATTTAAGGAAACAAATACTTTATAATCAAAGTCAAAACTATCTTGTTGCATTACAACTTCTTGACCAGTAAGTTTTCATCCAGTCATCAGTGACTAAAACTCTGGACAAAAACCCTTTTAAAAAGTTATTGTTTTCTCTTCCTTTCCAATTTTGCTCTCCTAGAACGAAAGACAGAAGAGCCTGTGCTTTCAAACACACCAGCATCAGCCAAAATGGGCCCCTTACAGAACAGTACAAGATGTTACACTACGTCTACCTTATTGCCAGACACAATAGACACTCAGTTTATACATCACCTCTTCTTCTTCTTGACGTTTCCTTGCAGCCTCTTCTTTTTCTTTCTTTAGCTTGAACTCTTCTTGGGCCTTTTCTTCTCTCAGCAACCACTGCTCATGTAGTTTTTGTCTGCCAGGGAAACCAGACACCACTCAGACCACCCATTTACTGTCTACCCATAACTGATACAATTGTCCTGCACACAATTCAAATTGATTAGCCCAGCAATAACTACAGCTTATCTAATCTTCTTTAAAAGAGAAAATTCCATAGGAATCATTCAGGTTTTAGGGAACTGTGTCATCCAAAAAGGATTCTGTCTACAGAACATATTGAAAGTTTTCAAAGTATCAAAATGGAACTGACTACAAATGTGTCTACTGCATATTTGCTATTTTCTAGATTTTTCACCTTTCTGCCTCAAGTTTTTTTTCTTCTTCATCTTCTTCCTCCTCATCTTCCACTTCCTCCTCTTCCTCCTCAGACACCGATTCATCTTTTTCTGTAGCTTCTGAGAAAAAACACAAAACAGTGCATGTAAATAACTGAATGCTACAGCCAGCAAAGACACACAGAATTATATCCTTTTAAAGAAAAAAAAAAAACAAAAGGAAAAAGAAATAACTTGTAGCTCCAGTGACAAAACACTTCTCAGTTACCTGAGTCCCTTAGTTTGGCGAGTGCCTGCCGCTTTTTTTTTCGCTTTTCTTTCTTCAGAATAGCTCTGTACTTCTGATGGCTGAAGATGAGAGACCATTATTTTTGTTAAACAGCCAAACAAACGATTTTCACTGTCACACATGCACTTAATTTCCTCCAGCAGCATGAAATTGCACAAACTGCAGAACTAACAGCCCTTCTCATGGCACAGTAACTCTGCAGAGGCACCTGATGTGGCAGGGGAAGCTGTGCCTGTGCTGCCAGAGCTGCCCATGGGCAGCACTGACAGTCCCACTCAGACACCACACACAGTCTCATCCTTCTTGAGCTCTGCTCAAGTACTTGATGTTGTGACCAACTCTAAGAAATCTCCCTCAGCTCCTGAAACTTTGTCACTAGATAAGACTAGGGAGAAAAACTTCGGGATCTCCTACCCAATAATTTTCACACATCTTTCAGCATATTCTAGTCTTTGTTTTACAGCATATGAATTTTTAAGATCTTTACCTTCTCCCTTAATATTCTCCCCAGGCAGCAGTCTGAATGCACAGATAACAAAGCACACTGAGCAGCCCCCACAGACACTGCTCAGGTCTTCTTCTGCTTGGCCAGGCTCTTCCTTGCTTGTCTGACAGCTCTGCACAGCTGCCTGGAAACAGCACCAAGCTGTCACTATGGTTAAAACCCCTCTGAGTGTCTAAAAGCCTTTTCACATCAACCCCTTTTCTGTCGAGGTTCATTCAAGCTCTCCTCTTCTTAGCCAGTTCATAATGGAAAAATAGGAGGGAGGAACGATCTCCAACTTGTGTAATTCTGCCACAGCAAATACTGACAGAAGACCAAAACCTTCCCATTTGGCAGTGTGTAATTTTAAAAGATTCCATAAGTATAACTCAGACAGCCAAAACTTCACCCACATCCTCAGTCCTTCCGCTCAGGGTTGCTCACATCCTCACCACCTGTGCATGTCACAGTGACACCACGGTGGCTACCCTGGCAGCAGTGCCTGCCCTCACAGAGCAATGCCTCAGGCAGTGTCCCCACCTGGGCTCTCTGCCTCTGCAACCCCCGAGACTTCTCAAGTAATGTCCATGACTGAAACCAATCACATCCCTCAACAAGTGCCTGGGGCTGACAAGCAAGAACCTCCCTCCCAGCTCCCAAGTTTTCTTAGGTATTTATGAAACCCAAGGAAAGAAAGGAAAGAGAAACTCTCCTCACTCCCAGACCCCCGCAGCACAAGAGGAGGTGGGCA
>NW_008656177.1:0-415 GCF_000695815.1 Acanthisitta chloris | reverse complement strand
GGGGGGAATTAGGGGGTGTCAGGGATTTTGCAGTGGCTCAGGGAGGATTTTGGGGTGACCCGGGGGTGTTTTTGGGGCCCCCCCAGACGTCTCTCGGGCGGTGGAGCTGCTGGAGAGGCTGCAGCGCAGTGGGGAGTTGCCCCCCCAGAAGCTCCAGGCCCTGCAGAGAGTCCTACAGAGCAAGTTCTGCTCTGCCATCCGTGAGGTGACCCCCAAATCCCTCCCTAGGGCACCCCAAAATCTCCCCCAAGGCACCCCAATATCCCCCATGACCTCTAAAGCCACTCCCACTGCACCCCAAAATCCCCTCCAGGGCCAGCAGGATCCCCCCTGTGTCACTCAGGGCTGCAAACAACACCCCCAGGATCCCCCAAAATCCACATGGACGCCCCAAAATCCACCCAGGCACCCCAAA
>NW_008656176.1:0-5643 GCF_000695815.1 Acanthisitta chloris | reverse complement strand
AGGAGCTCCTACCAAACCCTAACAAGGTTGGACTTTAGAAAGAATTTCTTCACAGGAAGGGTGATTAGACACTGGAATGTGCTGCCCAGAGAGGTGGTGTAATCACCATCCCTGGGGGGGTTTGAGAGACTGGACATGGCACTTAGTGCCATGGTCTAGCTGACATGGGGGTGTCAGGTCATGGGTTGTACTTGGGGATCTTTTCCAACCTGATTGATTCTCTGATACTACAAAAGAAAGTAGAACAGAAGCCAGCTGGACAGGCTCCATTCTCAGCTGGACACTTTATTTAACCCTCACTCAGAAAAGTTTTATTTAAACTATTCTGCCAACATTTTCCCTGAGAATCTCTAGGTCTTCTTTCCTGTAACAACAGGATTTCAGCTTTCCACAGGCATTTAAAGCCATATTCTTGCCAAAGTCAAATAAAAAGTTTGATACGCTATAAGCCTTCAGAAGGTTAACAGACCATCTATATCAAGTTATATCCTTAACTACATCCAACCACCAGGAATTCCAGAGCTACTACTCTGAGTTCTTCAGACTGCCTTCAGTGTTTAACTTCTTCAGTGCTACAAGCACCTGCAGTTAGGCTCTCCTTAATTAGTTTCAGTTTCCTGAGTACAGGAAGTACTTCACCCTACTCAGAACTTTGACTTTTTTAACCAATAAATGCTGTTCTCTGAAACATATCTTTTTCTTTTTCTTTTTTTTTTTTTTTTTTTTTGCTGCAAAAGCTGCTTATCAAATATGCCTCCTGCCACCTGCATGTTTGCATCAGTCCCTCGGTAAAATATGACACTGCATACTTTGTCCTCACAGCTGTTATCTCTCTGACATAGGCTGCCCAGCTCTAGCAGAAGGACTGGCAATTTTCCTTTTCTAAGCATTTTCTACCCTCTTACTTACTACAGAGCATACAAATACTGAGCTAATTCAGATTGTGTTCCTCTTCAGATGTGACTACTCAGGAACATTTACTAGCCCCTTGAAAGTTTTAATGACTTATCGCTACTCTTGAAAAGGAATTAGAAGCATTTGTCCAATATTACCAAGCCTCAAAAAAGCTAAATTTCACTTATAAACTCCTGCAATAGCTGTGGCCTTTTCTAATTGGCAGAATTCAAAGTGTAACTTAGTCTAAGGCAGAACATTTCTGACCAATCAAACAATTTCATGTTCAGTTGAGTTTTGTAAACTGCTTCTTTCATTAATTTTTTTACATTGTGTTTTTCATGTTTGGAAGATGATCAAAGTGTTCCACTAACAAGTGAGTATTAACAAGCATTTTACTCTCATGTGGGTTGAATTTCTAAAGTATTCAAATTTGGTAGCAGAGCGCTGTGCAGTCAATCTAATTAGGAAATGAGTGTAGGTCATTATGCTGCATGAAGCACAATCACTACACAGCAACTGTTTGGCAGAGCTACACTCCAGTGCTAGCCAACAGAGGCAGACAAGAAAGATTGGTATCTTTAGAAAGGAAATATCATTAGTGGTAAGATCAATGGTACTCTCATACATGAGAACTTCATTCAAAAGGCAGCACAGCTATGACCAAGCAAGGTCTTTCATGTAAGAAAACTGACTATTGCTGCCAGAAGCTTGTTTGTGTGACACAAAGAAAAGCATTTCCAATCACAGGCAAGAAATAAGCAAGATTCAAGATTCAGATTAGATGTTAGGAAAAGCTTTTCACTGTTAGGGTGCTCAGGCACCAGAATAGATTGACTGCCCAGGGAGGTGGTAGAGTCACCATCCCTGTAAGTGTTTATGAGGTGTATGGATCTGGCCCTGGATGACATGGTTTAGGGGTCACAGCAGTGACAGGTTAATGGTTGGACTTAATGATCTTAGAGGTCTCCTTCAACCTGGATGATTCTATGATTCTAAGCCACAATTACAATCTTACATTCTTAAGGTTACTAGAATTATTTTATAGGTGGGAAAAACTTGGTTAATCATTGGTGCTCTAGAGAAAAACTGGTAAAAATACTCCAAGTCAACTTCTACATCAAATTTCAAACCACTTTAGGATGAGAAAGACTGGAAAGAGAAGCTGTACAAGGCTTGGATCAGTCTATGATTGTTTCTCCTCTTTCCACATGAGAATAAAAGTACAGAACACATTTCTGAACGTGTCACTCCCCAAACAGGACTGGACAGATGAAGGCACTACTTGATCTCAAGTGGGGACGTGTCCCTGCCCATGACAGGCGGTTGGGACTAGATGATCTCTTAAGATCCATTCCAATCCCTCAAATTCTATGATTCTATGATGATTCTCTTTCCTCATCTGGGGAATTACTTACTGTTCAAGTACCCTCACCCAGTGCACTTCAGGTAAGTGGATGAGTACCATCATTTTCAAACCATTACAGGTGTTTGTTCAGTGAGTATTTCCTGAAAACACACATTTCTAATTCAGGGATCCCACTGTTAGATTTTAAGTCCTTTAACATAAATAACTGCAACACATGAGGAAACACCCGTAAGTCTTTTGTCATCTTTAGTCTGAAGCAGCCACTAGCGCCTCAGAAAAACATCAGGGAATTATAAAACCAGCTGAAAACCGAGTCTCCAGCAATAAAAATGATAAACCTTTGGCTATTACTTTCCCATGCACAAGAGTCAATTACATAATGACTTTACATAACGGATTACAAACAACGGCATCGAAACACAACCTCGGAATGAATGTGAAAGGATAAAGTTAAAAACATTCTGTACTTACCTACTGATACTGCAATTCCTGCATAAACCAATGTCGTGATTAAGATGGCCAACAGCGTTCCTTTAGGTATGGCTGACTGAGGATCCTGAAAGAAAAACGTCAGTGGACAGTGATGACAGAGACAAATACACACTCGAGTGGCTGTGAACAACATCTGCTAACTCACTACTCACCGCAAGATCCCCTGAGATATTCGCACCAGCAAGTATGCCAGTTGCAGCAGGGAAGAAAATAGCAAATACAGAAAAGAAAGTTTCATCGTCTCGGAAATCTGGTCCAAAATTCTCCATAAATATTTCAGCTGCAGAAGAAGATTTAAGTCTATCAATATTCATGTAGAAGATACGACATTAACCCATTCCAGCCATTATCAGACCCATGAAAGAGATGAAAGTCACAGCTGCATGATCTTCTTAAAATTAAGAGGAACTGCAAGTTGCTGACAATTAAGCATAGAATTTATAAGTCCTAATTCATCACTTCAACTCAAAAGTAAACTTAAATAGCTCTTAAAGCCAGAAAAAGTACTTATAATATCATTCAGCTTTTTTAAGTTTAATATATTCAACATTAAGCAGGCAGGACCAAGTTTTGGCCCAGTAACTTTAAGGAACAAAACTGCTTAAGTTTGAAAGAATCAGGAAAAAAAGTCTCAGTAGTTAAATAGGCCTTAATTCTACATTAGACATTTACCTTAATTGTAACAGCCCATTTCCTTTCTGCAATAAAGACACTGTTTACAGTACTGCAAACTGCTCCAACATACCTTTATAACCAAAGAAACCTTTGGGCTTCTTGCTGTCCAAAGGAATAAATGTTCCTATGACAAAGTCTCCAATAGCAAGTATGAGGATCACCAGTAGGACTATCTGTGCCTGAAACACAATGATTGCAGTCAGATAGAACGTCCTCTTGTTCACAGTTTCAAGCTTCAATGTTGTGCTCTACAATGTAAATGTTTACTTGACTCCAAATTCAGCTTAGGCTTCTCAGCATGTTTTCCACACACAAATAAGGAGAACTGGGGAGAACTTGGAGAAGTATTTTTAATAAAGACATAGGTGTGATCTCCAGGTTTAATGTCTAATCAAAAGAGAGCTTGTAATTGCCACTCAAAGTTATACTTTGAAAGACAAAATACTTTAAATAACTCTTTTCTGTGTACATAAGCCTTCGAGAAGTAATGCATTTGAGAAAACTGAAGAAATTCACAAGAAAAAAGCCAAATGCTACAGAAATTATACTATTGCCTTATCAACCATGACCATAATACTTTGCCTCATACTTCCGAATGTGGTATTTACTTTGTGGGGAATTTTATTCCAACCAGAATTAAACAGCCTTTCTTTACTATTTTATGCAATGAACCAATAATTTTGCTACATTCTCGTGTTCTCAACCCTCATTTATGAAATGAAATTGCAGACTACCATAACTACTTGTTAATTTCTAGTTTTCTGGAGACTTAGTTCATTACAACCTAAACTTTTCATCACTGTTCTACTGAAAATGTCTATTATATGCCCTACAGTTGGAACAAAAAGTCCTTTAAACCATCCAACACTTCAAAAGTGTGAGTAAAGACAAACCTAGATGATTTAGGTTTTATAATTTAAATAAGCAACCACACTGCTCTGTTATCTTTTGAGTTGTTTGGTTCCTTACAAAGGCATATACCAATGGCTTTGGGGAAGCTAATCCCAGACTTTTTCCAGGCCTAGGATCAGGAGTCAATGTGCAGTATCACTGTGGCACTGCTGATGGCTGTAAAACAAAGTTTTCAGTTCACACAAGCTCTCAAGAAAACAGGGTAGAACAGTGATAAATAGAGATAACAGCCTAAAGTAGATTCAAACATCCACCTGAAGAAACCAGTTTGTGCATCAGATTTACATCTTTCTAAAGCCCTGAGAACACGTAAAAGATGCAAGGATACAGCTGGGTGCTTGCAGAACTCTCTTCAGTAAACCAGAGAATTTAAGATGAAGTTACCACAGAGCAATTGCCAGGAACAAATCCAGGCTTCTCCCTGAAGCTAAGATTGTTTGCTGAGTATCTTCCTTAAGTTCAAAAGCCTGAAAGAATGGACTTTGAGACTTCAACACAAGGAGCTGAAACTCTGAAAAGCCATTTTCTAATGCAGACTTCCCCGGAATCCCAGTCTCTCTTAGCTTTTGGATCTGTTCCAAAGATGCTATTACATATTCCCATTCCATTTCCAAGTCAATTTCTAAGATGGAAGGCATAGGAGAACATCACAGATACTACAATCAAGAGGGAAACATGAGTGTTTTGCTGTGCTGAGCTGTGTGTTAACCCACATGAAATGCTTGTTTGACAGGTTCAGCTGCTTTCCATTGCTCCCAGCTGCCTTCTTCCTACCTTGATTTTTTACACTGAGCCCAGGATTTTTGGAGCTATTCCTTAACGAGGATGACACTGCAGTGATACCACAATCCAAGTTGGACACAGAAACATTACACAAGAGTATTTCCGTGCAAGCTGCTATAGCATTGCTCATGCTGCACAGCAAAACCAAGATATTTCTTGTAAGTTAAAGTGGCAGTGGCCAGAGGGTTAATAACAACTAATTCATTAATTGTTATTAACAGGTAATGAGGGTCTGGACCCAGAGAGTCAGGCAGAGGACATAAATAAAACTTCTACCCTGGACTTCTGAAGAGCAGACTTTGGTTCAAAGTATAACCGGGAAACAGCCCTTGGAAGAAAAGGGGTCCAGGAGGGATGGTCATACTTCAAGAAGGAAGTACTGAAGGTGCAGGAGCAGCTGTCCCGGTGTGCCGCAAGGCGAGCTGGCAGGGATGGGGCCAGCCTGGCTGAACAGGGAGACTTTGCAGGAAATTATGAAAAAAAGGGAGCTCACCAACTCTGGAAAAAAGGGCAGGCTA
>NW_008656175.1:0-1746 GCF_000695815.1 Acanthisitta chloris | reverse complement strand
CCCATCCCATCCCATCCCATCCCAGCCCGTTCATTCCATCCCATCCCATCCCATCCATTCCTGGCTGCAGTCCTTCCCAGCGTGGTGGGGATCCAGGGAATGGGAAGAGCCAGGCTGGGCACATCCCCCTCCCCCAGCCATCTGTGGGTTCCTGCAGGATTAGTTAGAGGAAATGTGGAATTGGGTTTCCCTCAGTATTGAACCTGCCATTCCCTGGTTTTTATTTTGCTCTGTTCCGACGGAGTCGGAGGCAGGAATTGGATGCAGCTTCCCTCAGAGCCCCTTAATGGCTTGGCTTTGGGAATTTCCTCCGCAATTACTCCGGCAGCTTCCTGGTTTTCGTGCTCCCCCGAGCCCTGGAGCCGCAGGGAAGGGCTGGGAGTTGATCCTGGAGCTGCTGGAGCCTCAGAGTGGCTGTGGGTGTGCCATGAGGGGTGGGAATTTCCTCTCGTCCCTGGGGATGAGCACACAGAGGGAGTGCCAGGAGAGAATCCCTCTGGATTGTTCTGCTCTCCCTGGGGGGAGATGGGCAGGGGGGGATGGATTGACAGGATGGACAGGGAACACTGGAGCAGGATGGATGGACAGGGATGGATTGACAGGATGGACAGGGAACACTGGAGCAGGATGGATGGACAGGGATGGATTGACAGGATGGACAGGGAACACTGGAGCAGGATGGATGGACAGGGATGGATTGACAGGATGGACAGGGAACACTGGAGCAGGATGGATGGACAGGGATGGATTGACAGGATGGACAGGGAACACTGGAGCAGGATGGATGGACAGGGATGGATTGACAGGATGGACAGGGAACACTGGAGCAGGATGGATGGACAGGGATGGATTGACAGGATGGACAGGGAACACTGGAGCAGGATGGATGGACAGGGATGGATTGACAGGATGGACAGGGAACACTGGAGCAGGATGGATGGACAGGGATGGATTGACAGGATGGACAGGGAACACTGGAGCAGGATGGATGGACAGGGATGGATTGACAGGATGGACAGGGAACACTGGAGCAGGATGGATGGACAGGGATGGATTGACAGGATGGACAGGGAACACTGGAGCAGGATGGATGGACAGGGATGGATTGACAGGATGGACAGGGAACACTGGAGCAGGATGGATGGACAGGGATGGATTGACAGGATGGACAGGGAACACTGGAGCAGGATGGATGGACAGGGATGGATTGACAGGATGGACAGGGAACACTGGAGCAGGATGGATGGACAGGGATGGATTGACAGGATGGACAGGGAACACTGGAGCAGGATGGATGGACAGGGATGGATTGACAGGATGGACAGGGAACACTGGAGCAGGATGGATGGACAGGGATGGATTGACAGGGATGGATTGACAGGGAACACTGGAGCAGGATGGGCTCCGGTTGCTCCCAGTGGGATGTGCTGGTCCTGGAGCTCCAGTGTCCTTGGTGGCTGCATTCCCAGCCTGGACACAGCTCCAGCTGCTCCTGGCACTGTCACCTGCCACAGCCCCCGGGGTGGGCACCATGTGCTCTCTGGAAGCATTTCCAGGCCTTTCCCTAGGGATCTGTGGGTGGAAAACCACTCAGCACTTAACTAGGGATCTGGAAAGGTGTTGGAGTGGAACAAACCAGTGGCACTGCTGCTCCAAATTATCCCAGCTCCATGGCTTTGGGCCCAGCAGCATTCCCAGCTCCTCAGGCCAGCGCTCCCACCCTCCCAGCCAGGAATTCTCTCCCAG
>NW_008656174.1:0-46654 GCF_000695815.1 Acanthisitta chloris | reverse complement strand
CCCACAGAGCCGCCTCGCTCGGGCATTGGGAGCAGGGGAAGGGTCTCCTCGAGTCCTTGGAGTTCCCTCTGCAGAAAGAGAACAGAAAAGCGACAAAATCAGGACGTGTCTTTTTGATAAGGGTGCCGATAATAATTTTTTAAAGGTGGTTATTAACGTGTCTCATGACTTCTGCTGTAAGTAAAACTGGTTGGGTTTTTGTTTGGGTTTTTTTAGGTACTGAAATAAAGGTCACTGTAACTTTCTAATGACTAGGCTGGAACCTCAAAGTATCTGTCGTCTCCTAATGACTGGGCTCGAACCTCAAAATATTTGTCGTCTCCTGATGACTAGGCTCGAACCTCAGAGTATTTGATTTAATGGATTGGCTATGAACCTTCCCTGACAGCTGTTACGCTTTTATATTTACATTTTCTACCTCCACAAAGTTAAAGCTGTTACTGACAGTGCTGTCAAATACCCAAAGTAAACAAAAACAAGGCAGAAAGCTGTGCTTGGGGTTTGTTGTGTTAGTTTGGTTTTGTTGGGTTTTTTAAGTTCTGCATTGTCGCTGCTGTTAAAAATGGTAACTTATTAAGTGACTTGCAAGATACTTTGTTTACCAGGATCTGAACCTGTCCCTTCAAACTGAGTGAAAGGGCATTGGCTTTATGTTACTTATTATCCTTTTTTATTCTAGTCCTGGAGTGTGACTTTAGGAGTAGTAAAGGTTATAGTCCCTTAAGATCAGTCTGAAACTTGCTGTTTGTGTAGTAAATATTTCCAGTGGTGCTGGTTCATGGTAGATGAGGTGAAGATGTTCTCTGTTGACTTAAATTGTACTGCTGTGAATCAGGCTGTGACAAACTGCTGGCTGTTTGCTCACAGAAATATTAAGCTTGTAAAACACATGCTCATATTGTCAATTACAATTTCATTGTATTTTGAAATGCTTTCACTAGGTTCATTCCAGCCAACGAATGAAATGATGCTGAAGTTCTATAGCTTTTATAAGCAAGCGACCCAAGGACCCTGTAACATTCCACGGCCTGGATTTTGGGATCCAATTGGTAGATATAAATGGTAATTTTTCATGAGTTGTTGTTTTTTGTTTTTGTTTTTTAATAACACTCAGAATGGAGATATCAACAAGAGTGGCATTTGGAGGAAAAGTTTAGTCAGTTCCTTTCACTCTTAAAAAGGACACTTACAACCTTTGATTCTTGACTTAGTTTTCTGTTGTATTCCAGATTTCTAGCTCAGGTAATTTATAACTTTTCAGAGTTGCAAATGGAAACATTCCCTTAGGTTCTGCAAGTGGGCCGGTTTTTCTTGGGCAACCACCATGATGGTACCTCTGGGGTGTTTATCCTATGTTTTAAAATTAAATCATAGGTGCTCTGCAGAATGAGTGATGTGGCTGAGTGTCTGAACTTCGTCTTTCTCATGTTTTCATTTATGATTTCAGCCTAAAATAAGTGCTCATTGGCCCCCACTGATATAGCTTGAACCTCTTGGGCAGAGGTTGGGTTTATGCCTTTTTGTTTTGTCTGCTCAGTGGCAAGGGCTTCTCACTGTCTGTATATTCTTTGTCCTGATTCATCAAGTTGCTAAGTTCTCTTTGAAAAGCCAATGTGAATGTTTTGCTTATTATGTTTTAATGTTCATTTGTCCTGAAGAACAAGTATTACTGCTCTCTTTGTGGTTATGGTGGTCTTGGGATCTGTCAAATGATTCCTCTGACTTTTTTTTGTCTCCTTCCTTCTCAACCTCCCCAATGTCAGGGTGCAGGGGGGATATCTTGGCAGAGAGCTAGGGCAATAAGCTTCCACCTGTGTGGTTGGTTGTAGCTGGAATGTGAGCCACCAGCCTTAGTGTTTTTCTATACATGGGACAAATACTCTGGAACGTCAGATTGTGTTCTGACTGACTCCTTGTGCAATACTGAGAAATTTGGTTGCAGTTTTGTCTTGCAGAGTTTGAGAGGGTAAGATTTTATTTAGGTCATAAGTAGCTGCTGTGGTAACTGAGGGCAGTAGTTACACTATTTGCTTTCTAGAGTAATGTGTCTTTCCCCAATTGCTAAACTCAGAAAGGACAGATTTTCCCTGTAGCCTGTTCTAACTTGGTGAAAGCTGTTTCTGTGTGCTGGCTGAAGTGTCTGTGCCTGTTCTTTTTGTACAGTAGAGCGTCTTAAACTCAATTTAGTCAAAAGGCAAACGTGTGTGTCTTGTATCTGGGCTTGTTAACAACTTATGGGATACATGAGCATAGGTAGTCAGTGAGGAACTCTTCGTCCCCAGTCTGTTCAGTTTATTGCTTCTTTGTTGATATACCACTGTGTGATTATCCTAGTATCCTATTTGTACTTTCAAAACATAATTGTGAATTGTTCTTTCATTTTATTTGTATCAGAAAAGCTTTGGACATTATGTAACTGACCTACTTAAGGCCAGGTTGAAAAAAATCCAGTATGCCCTGAAGTTCCTTAAGGTGCGTGCAACTTTCTTTCCTAGGGATGCTTGGAGTGCCTTGGGAGACATGTCCAAAGAAGATGCCATGATAGCCTATGTTGAAGAAATGAAAAAGGTATGTTTACTAATGAGTGAAAGGGATCTTCTACAACAAGTGTTCCAGAAATAAATTAGGGACCTTGAGGTGGTTCTTGCTGACTGCTGCTATCAAAGCTCCAAATGAGTTATCCCCTATGTGATCTGTTACATTTCAGTACTATGCTGTTTGACCTGTGGGGAGAAGAAAATAATGTAGTTTCTTCTAAAGCTATAGAATTTGTGCTGTTTTCAGAGAAACATGAGAGCTCTAGCTGATACAAAGCTTAAATGACAGAGCTAGAGAAAGTGAAGTATTGAAATCATGGTAAAGGGGCAGTGAAACTTAAGCTATAGCAGTCTAAAAGCTGTACTGCAAACTGCCTCAGTTCTCAGAGTTGAGAGAGGTAAGTGATCCTTATTTTGGAAAGGAGAATAAATCAACTCTCCCTCCAGGAGGACTTTAGGAGCAAAAGTCTTAAGTCTTATGACTGAAGACATGATTATAATCACATACATAAACTTAATCATCTTTGATTTTTCAGGAACAAGTCAGCAACCTGAATTTTCTGTACTTGTCATGAAAATACTCCTTTCATATTACAGTTGCAGTCAAACAGGATTGAGTAATGTGGTTTGTTTTGGAATAGATGTGTAACTTGTAAACAGTTACTGTATTAAGCAGGAATTGCAGCATTAACTAAAGTAAACAGTTAAAGTTTTTTATCTTTTATTAACTAACCCTTTTCACTGCCATGTTTTCACTGAAGCTTTTCTAAGTGGCTTTCCATTTAAAGGTTATTTGCTGCCAGTCTGGATAAAAGTATAGTTGTAATCTATTATAATAATGAGATTAGCATCAAGGGGAGAAAAGCTAACCTGTACACTTGCTTTCTTCCTAGGCCATTGTCTTAACATCGAACTCTTAACCTGTTTAGGGATTGATACAAACTTATACTAGGCAAGGAGCTGGAGTCTGATTTACTGTTCTTTTTCTTGTCTGTAGTTTTGGTAGTTGAGTTCCTGCTGGTATTACTGTATCTGCATTAAAATGAATAATAAGCAGCTCCAGAAAACACAGGAGGCCAAATATTGCTTGCTAGATTAAAAAATCCCACTAAATTTAAATAATTCCTTTTGAATGTGTGCCACAAGGCTTAGTACTTCATTTCAAATACTGGATTTGAAATGTGTTAATACCTCAGTAGACTACCTTGTAGGGTTTTTTCCAAAAAGTGCAGTAACTGGTTTGGTCAGGACACTAAAACTAAGCGAAACTGCAATGTTTATTATAACAAAACTCAAGCAAGCCTTCTGTGTCTGCTTACTTGACTCTAAGGAAGCACAAATATTCTGCCTCTGTAGGGGTTGGAGAGCAAATGTCTTCTTGCCTTGCTCAGCTTTGTAACTGGGGAATCTGTTTACCATGCTCTGGTGCTGTTTCAGCTCTCACATTTGAAATACTAGCTTCAGCTTTTCCAACCCAATTGATTCTACTTGAAATGTCAATGGAAGTGCATTTCAAATGGGATCCACTGGGTTGTTCTATCAGCACATACTGCACTAATCCTTGTGGACTTACTGTGGGCATTCTGCTGTTGCTGTATAGGTAATCCATGTCTAAGGGTTTAAACACCCACTTATGTACTGGATATCACAGGACTGTGTTTAAGGGTGTATAAGATTGCCATATTCCCCCCTGCCCCTGGGGCTTGTCCCTAGCATTTGGACATTGTGTTTGGGCTATACATGCATCAGATGACCCTGTCACAAGATACTTTAATTGTAAACTTGTTTGGGTCCCCTCCCCACCCCCTTCATGTGGTAGCCTTGAAAGTCATAGACGTTGGGGAATGTGTCTGGGTGAGGTTTTGAGGTGCTGGCAAGAGATGACCAAATGCCATCTTAGTTTTAGCTAAAATAAGCAAAATGCACCTGAGCTCACACTGAAGGTTAATTTATCTTTCAAGTGGAATTTCTTAAATTTTATACTGCAATACCGTTTAAACTAATTTATTTATCCTTCAGATATATTGTTTTGTTATATATTAGAAATAAGATGTATCTTAGCATGAAGAATGGTGTTTCTGATTTAAAACATGAGTCTTTATGAGTTGTCTTGACACCCAAGGAAAACAGTAATTCAGGGTACACAGCAACTTACTTTGCGCTTTCAAATTTTGACATGGCTTATTATGCCTGGTTGCTGTATAAGTAAGCAGTTGATTTTGTTTGTGGAAGTATCTGCTCTTTTTGTGCTCACTTGAAAGCTAGCAGTTAGAAAAGATTCTAGGAATTGCTGCCAGTAGCATAGTGTATATTGAGGTATGTTTAGACTAGATGAAGAGCAGCTATGTGCGGACATCCCAGAAATACATGTTTACAGACCTGACCATAGAAGTAAATATATAGCAAATACAAGTCTTATTCTGGAATAGGTTACTTGTTTCTCTCAATGTTATTGAAATTTAAAAAAAAAGAATCACAGAACTGTTCAGTCTCTGGTTCATATTCAGCTCTGTATCTGAGTATTTCTCCCTAACAAACATGGAAAGAATTATATCCACTGAATTGATCAGAGAAGTGGCCATGAAACTGCAGTTTGGTAGGATTGTTGTCCCTGGGTATCCTTGACTGGTTTGCAATTGTTGACTTGGTACCTGCTAGCATGGAGCTCCTGCTTTGTGAAATAATGCTGTAGCTTCTGCTCCCACTGCTTAGTGACATGTTTGGTGCTTTTGAGCAGCATGTTCCATGACAACTGTACAAGGGAAGCTTCATCTGTTGCTTTCTTGTGGCTCTTCTGGAGGAGGAGGTGCACTGTAGCTGTTAGTTTGCTTCTGCCTGACTTTCTTTTTCCTATAGCTATTGCCACTTCTAAAATACAGCAACTAAAAAAGTAGAGCTTGAAAGAGGAACAAAGCTATGGAGAAAAATATTGATTGAAAGGACCTAGACTAGAATGGGACAATAAAATTGTGTGCTTTTAAAATAGTATTTAATTAATGAATCTCTCCTGTTTAATTGATTTTTAGATTTAAGATTTTATATTCTATCAGATGATTAGAGGTATTGTTTTTGCAACTTAAGATGAAGAAATGTTCTTCAAGAGCAGAACTTGGTTCTAGTTCATTCTTCTTCTAAGTGTGTATTTGTACTGTCCCAACATTGATGTATTGTGTCCATTTTATGTTTGGGTTTAGATAGACCCAGTG
The DNA here is from genome assembly GCF_000695815.1 of Acanthisitta chloris. NCBI lineage: Eukaryota > Metazoa > Chordata > Aves > Passeriformes > Acanthisittidae > Acanthisitta > Acanthisitta chloris. Next base: position 40,911 of record NW_008656174.1, on the reverse strand, counting down.
GTGCAATTCTGATTTGCTCCTTACCATTCCATTGAGGATGGCAGGGTTTGACAGCACGAAGAATCCTCTTAAGATAAAAAAAGTTTTCGTTTTATTTTCTCCATGGGAATACTTGTCTATACAATAACTGTGTCAGATAACAGCAGCCTGTTGAACTTTGAGATGGCTTAGTTTGAAATTGCTGCAATAATGGATTCCAGGGTCTACTAATAAATACTGTGCCAAGGCTGTCTTCTAGTGTTGGCAGATGCATTACCTCTCTCATCTTTACCTTAAAAAAGTTGATCCAACCAGAAGATTCTTCCTTAGTAACTTAGTTTTATGCTGTTTTTCTGTAATTAAAAAAGGAGGTAAAAAAGAAATCAGAATAACATGTTAAGTGACATAGTGAAACGTTAGTGAGTTTTACAATGAGCAGCAGTTTCTAAAATTGGTTGAAATGAATAAATGATTGAAATGCTGTTTCATAAGATGCTTCATATTTTGGACTTGTGCAGATTCTTGAGAGTATGCCAATGACGGACAAAGTTGAAGAATTACTACAAGTAATAGGCCCATTCTATGAAATAGTAGAAGATAAAAAGAACAGAGGATCTGACCTAACCTCAGGTTCGGACAAATAATTTCCTTTGTACTACTAATAATCTTAACTCAGTATTTCTGGGGGTTTGTTTTCTGTAACTGATTTTGGAGCTAAATGTTGCATCTTTCTGTTCATTCTCTTTACCATATGGCAGTTCGAATGGAGAAAGTCTCTAAGTATTTGGAAGGTAGGAATAAAAAATTATATGTAAATCCACATTTTCCATTGTTTTGGTGCTGTAGTAACTTCCTGCTAACACTCGTGACTTCTGGGTTTGCCACCTCATTAGGCTGGATCTTGTTTTATTTTACTTTTGAGGTGGTTAGACCCAGGAAACTGCATGTTTAGTCCTTCTCTACAGGCTTTTTGAGCTGCTGAAGGAGCCTTTTCCTGAAAAAACGAGGGAATATTAAAACAACTCTCCCAAGCAAATCTAGTTTTTGCCTTTTCATTAAGAAAAGAAACAGCTAATGCATATGCTAAATTCTGATAGAGCTGTGGATTTTCAAACTGAATGCAGTTCTAGTAATCCAGCTCTGTCATTGGATCTAAACTTAAAGAAAAACCCACAATCAGACCCCATGAGTTTTTAATCATGGCTTCTCTAATGCATACAAGTTTTCTGAGGCTCAAGTACATTTTCAGTTTCTGACAAGTGGCAAACCTAGTGGTGTCATAGCTGCATAAAAGTCAGTGTGGTGATTTTTATTTAGCAATACCATTGTGAGAATGTTTTGATTGTAGCAGTTATTGTTACAGGTAATGTCTTCATAAAGGGGTAATATAAGGTTTACAGTTGTTTAAAATCTGGCTTAAAATTGCATTTACAACCTGAAATGCAGCAGGGCAAAACCTGAAATGTTTTTAAAAAAAGAAACCATCACACAAATAAGGGAACATAGTTTTGGTATCAAGTCTCAGAGAAACAGAAATAGTTTTTCATTGTTTTTGAGGAAAGGTAATGGTAGAAGTTTTTTAATGGCCATTTCAAAAGTGGTATGACTTTTTTTTTTCCTCAACTAAAGTTGTGTATACTTCATGTGTGGGATGTAGTAAGTTTGCCTGACAGCTGGATTGATGGGCAGGTTGTAAGAGTATCAGTAGATTCAGGTCAGTGATCTGTGTAATAAGGATTTACTTAGACTTGGTGTCTGTGGCACTGTGCCAGAAGCCACTTTTTAAAAACAAGTGACTTGTCTAGGCACCCAGAGAATCATGGAAGTTAAATTGTACCTGTTTCAGTAACAAATCTAGCATACATCTGCTCTAAAGAGGCAGCTTAAACATAAGGCAGTGCAAGTTAAACAGAATAGCAAATTTCTGCTTTACCTTGCTCTGTCATCGTTGCAATAAATCTGGTGCAGTGTTGTAATTTTATACTGCTTAAAGCTGCAACATCTGATTATGCCACAGTAAATTAAGACAGAATTTTCACAAAGTCCCATGTGTGTTAGAACTTCACCATTGCATTTAGGACTTTGAAGCCCTTTCTTTGGTGCTCTTACCTCTTCCCTGATTAAAAGTGAAGCTGGCAATAATTGTTTGCAGTACAGATCTCAAAATATTTTAGAGAAGTTTGGAAGCATAGGTACCTTCACTCTTCCAGATATACACTAAAGAATAGGACCACTGGACCCAAGTCTGTGTTTGAGGTGGTGTAGACAGTGTAGTGGTGTAGTTTTGATTGTGTGAGTTTGTCCAGTCCTGTTTCTTTCCCTGCTCCCACGTCTATACTCTGTAACTTCTGTTGTGGAAGGTGTTTTCTCAGGGACAGGCAATTGGTATGTTCTGGAAACTGGGACCTTTCTCTTGACTACTTTGCTTCATACTGTACTCCCATCTTCTGCTCTGTTCTATTTTGTGTTTTCCTTCCATTCTTTCATCAAACTTTAAGCTGTATGCAGATCATTATCTAGTTGTCTAGGAATTGCATGCCACTATTTCAAAATCTTCAGGTTTTTGAATTAATGAAAGAGGTTGGGAGTTCAGTGTACATCGGCTATGGCTGGTACACCATCTCTAGCAGATTGGCTTCTACAAAAAAGTGTAGCCTTCTAAAACTGAATTTCTATTCCTTGTGGTTTCATTGAAAATATTAAATACAAAGCACTTGAAATGCTTCCTGAATCAACAGAGCTTGTGGCTCTTTAATAAAGATCACTGCAGCCTGACATGGCAGCATTAACATGACTTGCAACATCCACTAGAAAACTAGGACAAACTTAGTGCATCCCTGGATTACAGATATCCAGACAGGAAAATAGAGAATTCCCTCCAATAGGCTGAGCAAATCTGAGGGCTATTAAAAAACCCTGTTAGCTGGGTAGTGTTTGGAAAGGTTATCCTGCAGCTGTGTGAGAAGCCTGAGTTCTCTGGAAAGCTGTGTCAGTAGTCTCTTTCTGACAGGTATGAAGTACTTCTTTACAGAGCAAGTTATTGACAAATTATTTTTGGGCACATGAAATATGAGACATCAGAGAAGAAAGTGGGCTCTTAGCTGTCATAGCACTGCAGGAGAGAATACTCTTGCAGTATTACAGAGGGGCCCTGTTGTTTGCAGCTGCTGGCAGGGACTGTCACATAAGGTGGATGGGTGCTTTAGAAGAGCAACCTTTTAACTTTGACACTTGCTAATAAATGCACAAGGAACCTGATGTCCAAGCCAATGCTGAAAATGCAAAGAAGCTTCAAAATACCATTGCTCAGTGAATCTGACATTTTCAGAATGGGCATTCAAGCTTTCTTGTGTTATACCTGAAGAAGCCAAATTGTCACCCTAGTGATCTGATACTGGGTGGAAAATATTGAGAGTTTCAGAGCCAACTCAGCCTTCAGAATGTTTCCCTGAGAAAGTTTGTGGATGTTTTCTTTTTTTTCTGAATGTGAGTAAATCCAAAGGAAGGCAAGAAAATCCCTACCTGACAGGCCATGTTAAGTTAAAGTATCTGAACAACTAAACAAAGTATCTGGAAATTGTTCACAAGTTCTTCAGTAGATTTTTTCCCTACTCTTTCTGCTTTGTGACAAGGCATTTAATCTGTCTTAAAATGGCATTAAATAAAGATGACCCTTTGCCTGTATGCTGAGCAGTCGTGTTAGTAAGCCTTTGTGAAGACTAAATGTTGCCTCCAGTAATGACAAGTTACGCACTGCAGAGGCAGTGGAAAGCTACAGCATTATAATACTCCTCAGCTTTGTTATCCTAATGAGCATTTCTCTCCTGGAAGCTTTGCTCCCAGCTGTGTTGCAGTTGCACCAGATGAAGACCTATTGAAGCAGGGCAACTCATATTGCTGCATATGCTGATTTTGGGCAGTGCTGATTGCAGTGTAGGCTGTTTGTGCCAGGAGCCCATACAGGGCCCTGCATCAGTAGTAGCTTGTGTGAATGGCAGAAGCTGGCCTGGCTCACAGGCAGATGTGGCTGTTTCACAATTTGCTTGGTGTTTTCCTGCACTGGATATGGGAGCTAGGTTTAAAAGACAATACTCACTGAGGTCTGTGTGCTTTTAGAACAAGTAAATACATGTAAACATTTGTATTTCAAAGGCAGTAGTTAGTACAGGACATAAATCAGCTCTGAAAAAAGTGAGTCTGTTCTTAATAGTTAGTGTCCAGGTAGAAAAATACTTTTCTTACACTTAAAATGCAATATATTTTCCAATTGTGTTTCTTTAGATTGCATATGACTAATTTATCTTTTTTAATGGTTTTATTTTCTCAAAGACCTTCTCAGGTTATTTTCAACATCTTTGCTTTCTAATGGAATATTTGGTGGCACACTCTTCCTGCTAGTGTGTGAGCCTTTGCTGTGGAATACCCCTGCTTGCCTCATAAGCTCATTTCTTCATAGCTGTTTGACTTCAAAGATACTTGCTAAACAGATTTCCTTCCCTCTCCTTTTCCTTTTCTTCACTAGGATTTTTAAGGAACTCTGTGGCTGTGAATCTTCTTAGTCCTTTCTAAGAATGGGAAAAAGACCTAAAATCTCTGTTTCTCTGAAACTGTTGTGCTTTATTAGGTGATGTTAGATGGGTGGCTGCACCACAGCCAGGGAGGTGCATTAAGGCAGGGCAAGTGTGGAGCAGGAGGAGCTGGTGGATGGGTGATGTGCTTCAAATTCCATCCTTTAACCTTTTCACCTCTTCTAGTTTCCAATGATAAGCTAGCATGTATAATAAAGGTTAAAGATTGTATTCAGGAAGGCTAGTGTGAGACTTACTATGGAAATATTTTTGTTAATATCCCAGTAGTTTAACTTTCAAAAGCATCTAGAACATTCTCTTCAGTGTTTGCCATAGGATTATTATGGGATTATTATATAGGATTAAGGGCTGGGCTAGCAAGTGCCAAAGACAGTGGAGAGTCTCAATGAGATGTGGATCAGTGTCTCAATAAACTGTGGCTTGTCCTGTTGCAATATGTACCTGCCTCAGGCTTTCCAGACCAAATCTCAACCTACTTTGAGACTCAGCTTCAAACGGATGGCTCTATGTCAGTGCTTCTAACAGTGTTGGAAATTAGGGCAGAGTATCAGTGTAGCTCTAAGCCTAAGAGTATCAACAGCTCCTCTCTCATACAAAGTGGTAGAGAATATATCGCCACAGGGTGATCAGCAGAGTATCCAAATGTGAAAATGTAAGATTAAAAACTGTTTCTTTCAAAGTGGGGGGAACTATGAGAAGAGTTTTTCCATGAAAGTAAAAAAGCCTGTCTGTATTACTGTTGACACAAACCAGCATGAAACAGATCAGTTTGGGTGTGTAATTGGTTGTTGAACTTGAATTATTTTTTTCCCTCCAGCAAGAAAAGATTTCCCTGCAAAAGGGAAAATAAGTGTCAAAAGCTCTTAAGGTATCGAGAATCTAGAAGATGTACCCACTTGCTATGAAATGCTGATGTCTTACATTTTAGCTGTCTCATTGTAGTTAAGAGCTTGTGATGAAAGAGTTGAAATTCAAATTTCTCACAGCTCTGTTCTGCAAAGACAAGCCACAAAGAAGCCGTAGACAGAAGTATGGGAGGCTGGGGAAGAAGGGATGTAGGTAGTAGTGTCTTGATTGCTGTTAGAAAAGCTCCTGGTGGACATGGTCTGGTGTTCCATATGTAACTTTGTATAGCAAAAATAATTAATTGTAGCCTTTAAGATGTATGGAAAAGCTGTTTGTAATCTGTGAGGCTGTGTTTGATGTGGACTTTGTAAAAGGCTGTTCAGCTGATAGGCTTGGAGTAGTTGGCAGGAGCATATAATCTTCATGTTATTTCCTTTTTGTTTGGGTTTTTTTTTCTTGTACAGGGCAAACCAATTTTTGATTCAGGATACAATATGTGACTCAGCAATGTGTGTGGCTTTGTGTTGTTTTCAAGCATAATTCAGTGTTCTTTATGGGGCTCTGAGTTCACTGTGCTCACGTTCCCTATTTTCTGAGGCAAGACTTGAGCATAATAATGCTCTTCTCTACTTGCCAAGCAAAGTGAAAGTTCCAAATGATGACTGTCTCTCTTCCACACAGAAGAGAGCTTAGCAAGTTCTGCTCATTCTCCCAGAGGGAAGTAGTACCAGACCTGGGGACATCCTGGATCCTGGAATGATCAACCTATTCTTGCAAGTTACAATAAATACCTAAGCAGCAGCTATTCTTCATGTTCATTCTCATACGTGCTTGTGGCTAAGCTGTTGCCACTAAGTTGTCAATGCCTGGATCCATTGCTCTTGCTGCACATGCACCATGTAACTGAGCTGCATGTGCTTGGTGCCCCTGTACTCTGGACATCTGATAGCCTTTGTGGGACTGCCTGCCAGTGCTGGGAATGCCTGTGGAGCAGCTGCTGTTCTCCCTGGGCTTCTCCTGTCAGGAAATCCCAAGGCAGGTTGTCTCTACTGGCAGAAGGCTCAGGAGCAGCAGGGAAGAGGGAAATGTATCCAAGTCAACCCCAAAAACTTGATAATCTTATTTACATGAAATGTATTCTGAAAGTTCAAGGGAAAAGGTACTGGTTATATGGATGGGGATAAGAAACTCCTTAGTTACTCAAAAGTGTAAAGGTCTGGGATGACTAGTCAGTAATCCTAAATACTGTACTTGCAAGTTAATATAAATGTCTGAGAAGTTGCTGTTGTCTTGGTTCTTATCCACAAACTATTGTTTTGGTGTTTATTACTGGTAAATAAAGACATGAATATTGTTGTTTTAATTGTTTTATTAAATACAGTGGCATCTCTTTGAGTGCAACAGCTTGAAAAATATATAAGCAGAGAGAGGAATGCTGATGAAAGGCTGTAGTGTTTTGGAATACATTAGAAAAAATAAAAAGGAGGAGAAGCTTCTTTTTCTGTTATAGCAAAATTTAGGAAGATTAAACCACAAAAAAGGAAAACTGTGTAGAGGAAGATGTGGCTGACACTATTTGTGTGCTTAGAGAACGTATTTTTCAGAGAACTTGCACTTATTGCACTTAAAATTAAAAGAGATAAAACCATGGTAGTTAAAGTAAGGAATTTTATATTTGTCTCTATTTCTGCCAGACCCTTCTAAAATCTCTTTTTATTTGTGATGGCAGCTCGTCTGGGTACTGTTGAACAGATGTTTCAGAGCAGGCTGGGCCCCCGGAAATTTTCTTTGTAGTGTCCTATATTAAAAAGAATGGAAGGAAATGAGGGTATAGAAACTCTTGTTCTAGCTGAAGAGTTTATTGCTCCCAGATGCTTATATATACCCCTCTTGTCTGACTGCATTCAGTCCTTGCAGCATTTGGATACATCAGTTTGAAAAAGGAGGGAGCCTACTTGGATTGTTAACAAGCATGAAACACCAGGTCGTGATGGCAAGAACAAAATTCTAGTTACCTGATTATCAAAACAATTTTGTCCAGAGTCCCTTTGAGACTTAACATAATTTTTACAAAGCGTGGATCTGCTTAAATGAAGGTGTGCAGGGAGATCCCTATATATGGTGACAAAAGTATAGGTCATGAAAATAAACTTTTAGTGGCTAAGATTTTCCTCCTATTGAGCAGATAGTAAAGTTATGTTATTTTACAAAAGCACATAATTTTTAGTCACTAATGACAGTTAGGTAAATGTCTTGTGTCTTTCATCTGCTGTTGTAGGCTGGTCCTGATCACTGGTATTTTCAAAGCATGTGAGAGGCTGAGTGGGGATGATACTGTGATGTACTGTGCCAACCATCAGTACAGTTCCAGTAGTGCATGTTAATTTTGTATAAGAATCATGTGCCTGTTCAGAAAACAGAAATACAAGGCATTTGAGAAAAATCTGCTAAGCTAGGTTTTCTTTGTAAAATGACCTTCAAGCTGGGGCAGATCCATAGAGGCATTTAAGCCCTGAACTCCCATCTGGGTAACAAAAACTGCCTTGAAATATGGGGGAAGTTAGAAATCACATACTTTTGAGAAACTTGGCCCCATTATACAGGTCACTGAGAACTGTAGTGCTGGCTTTGAACAAAAATATTTAGGATAGCTCTTAGGAAATCTATTAATAGAGCTGACATAAGAAAGTAAATGTAGTGAAAGCTTGTAGAGGCTCCATGCCTGTTCTTCACATCCTTTCCATCTCACCGTTTTCTTTCTTTGAATCCTTCTTCCTTCTGTTTTCATGTTGTCACTGTTGCACAGCTCTTACTATATAGCATTAAAAACCCAACCCCACACTCTGGGCTTTTACAGAATAGAACTCCTTCTATGGCTACAGAGCAGTACAGCTTTGATTTAGAAAGCTCTATCACAAATCTCACAGTTTGATGTTATAGGCAGTGAGATGAAAGTAACAAACTGAGAGGAATTCTGTAGTATCTAAACTAGGGCAAGAGAAAAAGCTACTAACATTTTGCCTGCAGTTGAAGTGAGTAAAAGGCAACAATAAATGGGTGGGGGTGGCTGGGTGGGATAAGCACAAGCCAAGGAAGGTTTTAAAAGCTTGCTTAACTTGTGTCATTCACATTAAAAAGATACATTCCTCAGGGATCAGTTGTTAACCTACCAACAGGACTGGAGAAGTCACTGGTAGTTGGCTCTGTTTAGTCTTTAACCTTATCACCCCCAGGATTAGTCATCATTGCTGGTTTCTTAGCTCAGGGGTACTTAGATACTCAGAGCAACAAGGAGAGTGGCAGCAAACTGTAGTTTCAGCAAAGCAATTAGGGATGGGCCTAATGAGGACAGCAGTGTAAGGGTTCTGAGGAAGAGCACACAATTAAGTGTAGACTTTGCAGTGACCAGAAGTCTGTACAATGATGTATTCTTCAAAGCCTGCATCAAAGCAGTGCCTCTTTATGGTCTCTAGGAGCACTGTTGCTAAGAATGATTTTATGGAAGAAAACTGAAGTTATTCGGGTGTCCCATGGCATGGTACCATGAATCTGTTACTGTTAATACATTCTCTCAGTTCCTCCTCTTTATTTAAATGTATGTGATGTCTCACTTAGACGTTTCCCCAAAACAGTAATCTCCTTAGTGAAAATAAGTGAAGAAAGAACATGCTTGACTGTTCAAAGACATTCCCTTTCAAAAGAAAAGAAGTAAATCTCAGAAAAAAAGCTTATGGTATAGCTTGGGCTTTTTATGATATCTTTGGTAGGGTGAGCAGCTTTTCAGTTTTAATTCACCTTCCTTCACAGCTAAATGTTCCTCCTAGGCTGGTCTTTCCTGTTTACTCCCACAGCTGGGTAGGACACGTGGATGATTGTGTTCCCACCCCCTTGTTTCAAAGGGAAGGGTGATGCCTTGCCGTGCCAAGGGAGCTGTGTCTGTGCCTGATGCTTACACTGTGAGGACATAACTGCTGCCTTATCCTTCTCGTGCTGCTGCTTCTCAGAAAAACACCGCAGGAACTGAGATTCACAATTAATGAAACAGTTTGTGGGAAATAAACTGGAAATATGTTGGGATTTCTCTTTTGTGAAACAAATTTCCTTGCAAATAAGAAGTGTTCTTTGGTGAGGAGACAATGAGCAGGTGATTGCTTATATTCCTGCAGTCTACAAGACACACAATAGGTTTTCCAGTTCTCTTCTTGCAGTAAAGAAGTGGAGTTTTTTATCTTCAGATAGGAGTTGGATTAAATCAGGCCCAAACAGTGATGCAGGGTGCCCACAGAAACCATTCCTTGCAATAAAACTAAGGTGAACATAATATTGAACACATTCCTTATTACTATACAGTAAATTATTTTGTCTTTTTTCTTTTTTGAAGTGCTATGGATAAGCTTGGAAACTAAAGGAATGTGGGAAGGCTCTTCATTGGAAGGCTAAACCCTTAGCTCTAAATTACCATGCAGCAAAGAAAGTAGCAAAGCTGGTTTGGCAGCTCCAGGATAATTGGATATTATTTTGCTGTTTAATGTTAAGCCTAAATGTAAGAATTAATCTTTCAAGGTTCTGACAAGGGAACTTAGATATTATGCAAATGAAACGCTGTGGTGACAATTAAAACAGATTTCAGCCTTGGAGTAAACATGTAAACTGCAAGAGTGTCTCAGAGAAACTGTCTCCTCTTGGTACCTCAATCACTCTGTCCCAACATAGGAGGCTTAAATGACCATCAAGGACAATTCCACCACCTCCTGTAAGACAGACCATTGGCCTGATGGTCATTTGACCATATCTGTCTTACAGGAGGTGGTGGAATTGTCCTTGATGTACCCCAAATCCTTAAAAAATCTTTACCTTGCAATTCTTTGTACAGTTAGAGTAAATTATTTGTGATGCTTGGAGTGATGAAAGATATGGAAAACAGGGATTTAGTAGTTACTTTGTTTTGCTTTTTTAAAATATTTATGCAAAAACCATGCTCAGTGTATTCATTATTTCATCAACTTTTTCACTGAAATCAAAGAATTTATTTCCATATGTCCTTTGCTAGATGAAGATCTGTATCAACTTGAGTCTTTTTACCATTTTTTATGTCTGCCTAAATCACAGCAGAAGATGCAGGGAATGTTGTATTTAGCTTGTTCAGAATTGCATTGTTCACATAATTGAATTCAAAATTTGCCTTGGCATTGAGAGCAGTTTTGAAGCATTTCAGCCCAAAAGGGAGCTTCTATAAAAACACTGATTTCTGGGTTTAAGAGAACATGGCCACGTCAGTCCTAGCTAAAACATTACTGCAGCTGTACCCAAAATACAGTCATAGTCTTGGTCTGAGGCTCAGCAGTGGAAGTGTCTGCTGTCTTTTTTCCAGGGCTTGCTCAGAGTCATTGAGAATCTGCACCAACAGTCAGGCACTCAGGGACAGGCCACAAACCAGAAACATTCAACCAATTAAGAAAGAACTTATGGAAATAAACTGCCATTATTTGGTACATCTAATATGGGAATACTTCTGTGGAACTATGACTACTAGTTTGCGGGGGGGAAGGGTTGTACGTTTGTTCTTTTAAAATAAATCTTTTTATCTTCTCTGATTTTTTCTTAGACCTTAGTAATGTCATGAATTCCACTCCAAATATAAAGGTTGTTAATGGAAAAGCTGAAAGTAGTGATAGTGGAGCAGAATCAGAAGAAGAAGGGCTTCATGAAGAGGAAGAAAAAGAACTGCAGCTAAATGGAAAGGGTATGTTTTCAGTGCCTGGACCATTGTCTCTGCCGAAGTTATTGTTAACCACCTAAGTGGCAGAAAATCCCGAAGTATCATGTATGTTGTACTTTTTCAAGAGAATTAGAGGCAAATACACATGGATCCGAGTATTAAAAATGTTGTGTCTCAACCTAGGTTATAAGAATTAAAACTAGTGCAGATTTGAGAGCTATGTTGTACAATTTTTGACTCATCTGGATGGAAGGTTCTGTCAGTAGGTTGGCTAAACCTCTATAACCTTCACTGTTTCAGGTTTTGTTGCCAGTGCTTTTCGTAAGACCTATGAATGGCTACATGGCCTTAACAGCAAATTGAAAGTAACTTTTTTTTCTTCAGAGAAAATAAACCAGAGCTTTCAGTGAGATTCATTTAGGGGGTCCATAGATAGTTGGATGCTGGAAATACCAGCATCAAGTGAAAACCGAATGAAATTACACATTTAGAATTCTGTACAGATGTTTTCCTCCAAGAACATTAGGATCATTGTTTAGTTTAGTAGAAAGAGCTACTTTGGATTTGCTTACATATGTTTTAAGTATCATCTGCACTTTAATTTTATATTTATGCTCTTTACAAGAACAGAACAATCCACACAAATGTGAATCTAGGAGCATTTACATATTTCCATGCTCTGCAGATACATTACACATACAGTCCAGCAGAAAGTTAGCTACTTGAAGAAATATGTTTTGAGCTATTAGGTGTGTAGCTCTCTCTTTGCAAAGTTTTCTTGTTCTTTTACAGACTATAAGAATGCGAAACTCGGATCAGCAGCTGCTAAGGATTTGGAAGGTATTGTTAGTAATGGCTGCTACAAAGACAGCTTTATCCCAGATATGCAGAATGGCATCCAGACCAAATCTGCCCTGAATGGCTTGAACCCAGAGGAGGAAACAAATAAAATGGAGCCAAGCCTAGAAATAGCAAATAACAGTGCTCACCAAGGTATTGTCCTTGCAAGACCATGTTTTCATTTGCACATGTTTTTCATGGAAAGTATTCTTTTCTTGAAACCTTAATCCTGGGATTCAGAGATTAGCAATGGTGTCTTTCAGTTGTAGAAACCTAAAGGCAGAATACTCTAAAAAAAAAAATTAATTCCAGTTTAAAATAAGGCTCTCTTTCAGGATCTCCTACAGAGAGATGCATTCAGAGACAGAGAGGCCCAAACCCACAGAAACAGAATTGTTTTGTTTGAAAATCATTATGCTACCTATGCAAATACTATTTGCCTTTGAAAGCAAATTTGTAGTGAAATGCAAATCACTAATATCTTGTCATTCTCAAAGGCATAATGTAAATGCCAGTTTGTTGAAAGTGAGTTCTAAATATATCATTTTAAAACCAACATAACTTTGGGCAAAACTGCTTCATACTGAGCTTAGGAAGGAGAGCGGAATGAACCAGGTAAAATTAAAATTTATAATGCAGAAATGTCAATGTGAGGTACAGTTTTCCCACTGGTAATGGGTTTATATAATTCCTATATTAATATAACCTTTTCATTTAGAATGTAACTTTAGGATGACAATTGTAGATAAAAGGGCCATGATTTGAGGCTCACCTGGTCATTTTTACTCATTGCTTTCCTGTTTGCCAGGGTTGGCTCAGTTGGCTCATATTTACAGAGCATGTGTCCCCTTCCCATACAGGTGCAAGTGAAGAGAATGTTGAAGAGGTCTCAGGAACTCAGCACTTAACCAGTGATTCAGACAGTGAAGTTTACTGTGACTCTATGGAACAACTTGGACTAGAAGAGGTAGGAATTTAATATTTGTAGGTGTGTTTTGAAACTGGTTTGATTGTTTTCAAATAGGTTCCTGTTGGTCAGGTGAACATGGACATGCAGGGATGAATGAAGTAGCTCATACATACTGTTCTTCTGGTTGGGCTGTCAGGATTTGTGGTTTTTATTGTCAGTCTTCTGCAATTTTTTTACTGCTGATCTTGAAATTTTTGCCTTCAGAGAATTTATGTGAGGGGAAGGCATCAAAACCAAGAGTACAAAGAAACAACTCAAAAAAAAAAGTACAAAGAAGCTAAGAACTGTGCCCACAAAGTAATTTAGGGTCTCATAACATATGTAGGGACCAGAATCCAGCGATTTCTAAGAAATTGGGAGTGTCTTTGTAACAATGAGCTTTTTTCTTGCTCTTTTTGTGGCCTGATGAATCCTGCATTTGTTTCTTAGCATAAATAAAGAGTAAGCCTTAGCAGGTGGCCTGTAGGCCAGTGACTGAAAGTGGCCTAGGTCTAAAGAAGTGGGAGATAACAGGGATTTCTGTGTTCTCTTGTATTGTCTTCAGTTGTAATGTACTTCTCTGACTTTCATATAAAAGGTGGGCACCAATTGTGCTCTCATAGTTTTGACTGAATTTGTGCTGCTGCTCATTGTATTAACTGTAGTTGTTGACTTACTGGTTTAGACCTCCTTCAGAGCTCCAATTTAAGTGTGGACTTTGTAGACTGTAGTCAAGCACCTCATCTTCTGATTCTGGAGAGGAATATGTGAGTGATGCATGGGATCAGAAAGACCAGTAGGCACTCTAGTATTGCATCATTCTCTTGTCTAGCTCTTTCCTGGGTAGGTAGAGAATTCCTCATCAAAATTTTACCTGGTAATGAAGCATGTTGGGAAAGGTAATTTGTTAGAATTGCTCCAAGCTGTCTTATCTAGGTGATTTCCCAATCATCTTGTCTATTGTTCAAGCTTGTTCAAGATTTATTAATTGAAGTGGGTGGATAATTTGTCAGAGTTTCCCAACCTGTATGAGGAAAGTTCTAGTTTTGCACAAAATAACAAATGTTCAGGTACATGTAAATAAATATACATGTAGAACTACAGATGAATCAATTCAAACTAAAAGAGGTTCACTTAAAGAATTAAGTACAGCTTCTTCTTGGAAAAGGTGTAGCAAACACTCTGCCCTTCAGTTCTGATGGTCTAGGTTTTTGAACTGCTGTTTGACAAATCTGGGCAGCAGTTTCCATTTCTTTGCCCCTCCTTTTGGTGATTTTGGCTTTTCCATGGAGTTCCTTTTCAGCTAACTGATGTCCCCAGCCTCTTTCAGCATATACTTGTGCATGTGCTTGTTCTTGCCCTGAACAAAGGATTGCTTGAACCACCATAAGGCACTTCTGCTGCAGAACATGTCATTGTGGCCTGAACAGCACTTATGTCATCCATTTTTAATATCTTCCTACAGTACCATCGATGTTGAATGAGAAGTTGGTAGAATACTCTGCCTTTCTTTTGTTTGGTGAGAGTTACAGAGTGCAGCCAAGCTGTTTTGAACAGGTTGATAATAAGCAACGTGATTTCTTTGCTGTGAGTGTAAACACTGCCCACTCAAGGTTGCTAATTCTAGGTGATTTTTGACTGTGTGGCTCACAAATTCAAGTTAAGAGACTGTTTCACTGTCCAGGAAGCCAAGCCAATTTTACAGGGGAAACCCGGACATTTTCAGATCTTAATGTTCTGTTTTAGTGAATAAAGGTGTCACTGTTCTGAGAATATTTGCCTCAAATGCCTTTTCAGTGTGAAAAGGACATGCAGACAATAGTAAGCACATTTTAGAGGAAAACAACTGCTTCCCTTAGAAGAAAAGTGTTAGTTCTGGGCTAAATATTTTCTTAATGTGAAAGTAGAGATGCTGCTTCTTCCTTTCTAATGGTTAACTGTCACATTTTACAGAATTTAATTGCTTGTTAATGTTAATTTGTAGCCCTTGGAGATCATCACGTCAGCTAAAGGATCTTTAAAGCATTCATCCCATATCTTGGATGTAGATCACAGTCTTCTTTTAGAAAACACGGATTTTCCAAGGCACTCTTGCATGACTTATGGGAATCTCCAGCCTGGAAATACTGGAGAGGGAGCAGCCAAAGAACAAGGCGAAGTCAAATGTGGAGGAGAAGATGGCAAAGCCAGTAATGGGGGTCCTCACAAGGAGAAAAAAGGTGGAGAGAAAGCAGATTTCTACAGTGTCAGAAGAGGGAGAGGTACTGTGCACACTGCGTTTGTGTTCCCCATTCTCCCGACTGCCCTAAGTCACTGGTTCCTGAGAAGCACTTGTCAAACTGTCCAGTAAGAGAGTCAGGCTGTATATGACTATATATATGATATATATAGTCATAGACTATATACATGACAGTGCTGCTGCCCTTGGAAAGGTATCAGTGATGCATTGTTTTCCATATAATTGGAATGTCAGCCACACCTTTGAGTGATGCTGATACTATCCATTATGATTCTCAAAGCTTAATGATTGTTAATCCCATAATAACCCAGATGTTCAATTTATGTTGGACTTCCTCTTTTTTGAATTCCATAAATACTTCTGGCACCCAGGTGCATCACCATATCCCAGTGGTATGATCTGTAAAGTCAAGGGTAAAATGAATTTTTCTTCTACAGAGCAAAAGGCAGAAAGTAATGTATGTTTGTATGGCACCTATATGGAATAAGATGCAAAAATTGAAAAGAAAACCCAAATACAACATTTATGTTGAAAACTGTTACAAAGAACATGCTGTAGTTGAACTATCTCCTCTCCTCTCTTGTTCCTTTACTGAACTTTGCTACTTGCAGGCAGAAACATGATAGGCTGGTAGTAGTTGCATCTAGTTTAAAGGAGTATTGTAGGTTTTAAACAATTACCTTTTCTCATCACTGTATTCCAGTGATCTTTGTTTACCAGCTGGAGACTTTGCCAAAGTTAAAACACACCACCCCTTGATAATAAGACAGACCTTACTTTCTTTTTGCTAGGACAGAATTTGCTGCCAAACTTGACTGGTTTTTACAGTTGTAGAAACTTGAATGATACTGTCACACTGAGGCTGTAGGAAAACATCTCAGATGACATTTCCGCGACCTCCCAGTGTGAATATAGCCAGTGATGAAGAGTTCCACACTCCTGGGTGAAAACTGGACTGTGAAGCATTTTCAGTGGAGTTGGTAGCCCATTGTGTGTTTCACATTTCTGTTCTCTCTCCAACAGGACATAGGCTCCAGCCTTTAGGAGAGGGTTCCCAGGGTGGGCAGATGGGGAGCGGAGGGGACGGCGAGCGCTGGGGATCCGACAGAGCCCCCCGGGGCAGCCTCAATGAGCAGATTGCAGTGGTGCTGATGAGGTTGCAAGAGGATATGCAGAACGTCCTTCAGAGGTTGCATATGCTGGAGGCAGTTACAGCATCACAGGTACTATTCTTTGAAGTTATTGGATTACTTTTTATTAACTGTCCTTGGGTATTTGGATGCTTTTTCAGATTAAAATTTCAGACAATATTTTCTTAACCTGTGAAGGCATTTCAGTTATATTCAGTAGTTTAGTCCAACTTGAAATTTATTGGTACCTGCTCTAGGAACACAATTCAGGACTCATACATGTGAGCAAAAGCATGCCTTTTGACCTTGAAATGGATAATATATTCTTTTACTGATTTCTAATCTTAGCCACAGTTATTGATACAGATTACACAGTAACTATGGAGATTCCATAGTTAATGTTAGTAATACGTGATCCAAGAGAATTTCTTCATCACTAGATCTCAAAGCATTTTCAAAGGCAGTGAGAAATTATCTTAATCTTCAAGACCAGTAAATGTTTGCAGGCAGAACTTCTGATTCCATTTTTTTATTAGTAAAAGACTGATTCTTCATAGCTTTCTTTCCTCGTGAAGTAATCCAGCTTTCTTGGAATTTCACGTTATGTACACAAGACAGGCGTAAGAAATCTTAAGGAAGTGTAGATACTGATTGATGTAGTGTTTCTTTTCCCTTCTGTTTCAATATAAATTCTGTATCTTGGTGAGAACAGAGCACCTTGTGAATATAGCTGAACCAACGACCTGAAAATGTTTGGATTTGTTTGCCTTGCTGATACATTTTGATCTACCTGAGAGTGAGAGCTGTGCAAGCTGTATCCTGTGGGGTGCACATACTCCAAATCTAAGGCAGCCAGGGAAAAGGGTTTATTAAAACCATGATTTTGCTGCATCACAGCTATTCAGGAATCTGATGTTTGAATACAGATTGCTTTTCTTTTGCCTGAGCAATCTATGAAGAAATAGTAAGATTCTTCCCCAGCAGTTCATGCTGTGCTTGCTACCCTTACCTAAGGAGGAACAGAAGCTTCTGTGTCACACTTACATAAATTAACACAGACCTAGAAAACCAGCTGCATTGTTTTTGTGAAAGCACTGCAGTAGTGTATGGGAATAGACTGAAAAAGTTTCTGGTACTTCCATTTTCAGGATTGCTTGTAAAACAGAGCAGACTATCTCTATATGCCTGTGGCTGTAGCTTAGGGAAGACTAGAACATTGCTTTTGACCTTAGTATAGACTAGTGTTGAAACATGTAACCATGCAAATGAAGCTGCTGGGATTTCTGCTCTGGGTTAGAACTGGGACTGGACCAGAGTTGAGGAAGTTGCAATGACAAGTTGAGCAAAGGGACCTTCAAAAACTGTAAAGAGGTCCCATAAGTGACACTGATTCATTTTCTAACACACAGAGATGTGATAAAAATGCCATAAAGATTAATGCAAACATGACAGGTAAATTAGAAATTATGTGGTGAAAGGGGGGGGGATGGTGCATGGGGATATTTCTGTGCATTAAACTGTGATATATATACACATTGCAAAACCTTCACAAGATGGAAAACCTCATTTTGTGAAGCAGAAAAATTTTAATTGCATTTTCCCTTTTCATATTTACCAACCTTTGTTTATATTTAAAGGCAAAATCTGCAACACTACAGTCAAATTACCAGCCTGCCTCCTCTGTCAAGGTAAAATACTGGTTTTTTATTTGTAAAAAACAGTGTGAACTGTGAAAAAAGATGAGTTGAATATTTTATCTCTAGCTCTTGGTATAGGAGATTAAAACTAACCTGTCTGAAGAAATTATTTGATAGATTAATTGCATTTCTTCTGGTCTTACTATTGTTATCTACTTTGGTACTGTACCATTTGAAGTGATTGAGAGGTATACAGGTTGTATTCTAGGTGTGCACACAGATTGCTGACTGGCATTTTTTTCTATTTTCCTTAGAAACCATCATGGTGGCCCTTTGAAATTTCTCCTGGTGTTTTAGCTTTTGCTATTGTATGGCCATTTATTGCCCAGTGGTTGGTACATGTGTATCTTCAAAGAAAGCGAAGGTAAAAACATGCATTCAGTAGGACATATGTACTATATTTCCTGTTTAAACCAATATATAGTATATCCTGTTATTTAATGACAAGACATAAAATTATTTGCCTTGAAAGTTTCTCAATATAAGAAAGTACTGGTTATTTTGCCTTCATATGTAAAATGCTTTATATGTGGCAGTTTATGTTACATCTATGAAATGTGATACAGTCTAAGTAATTTCAGAGAGCATATATGAGTGGGTGAGGCTGGATAGCTTGCAAGCAACTCCATGGATTCTTTGATCCTTTCACTCCTTATATCCTCAAGCCATTTTCACAGCTTCTAGACTCCCCAGTCCCCTTGTGCCACAAGAAATGTTTTTCCTGCCACATCCTTTGTAGAGTGCCATCTGTCACCTGTTTCTTATTTAGCACCTACTACCATCTTACTATATTTTTGTAACATATGCTTTGACTTCCTTCAGCCGAAGGACAGTAGTACTCTCATCTTACCTTTACTCAACTCTCAAAGCAGAAAATCAAGTGAGAGTTCTCCTTACTTCAGCCTCACACTTGACTTTTTAAGCTTAGTATGCTACGTTTCTTTCCTCCTGCATCAGTCTGTGGAGAGTTTGTATGTGTGTAGATCTTATGAGATTTAGCTAAAATTATTTTTGCTTTTTTTTGATAGTTTTCATGGTATAGTTTACTCTCAAGGGTAAATCAGAAACACAGAAAGGCTGAGGTTGAAAGGAGCTCTGCAGGTCAAACCCCCTGCTCAACCAGGGCCACCTAGAGTCCTTTGCCCAGGACTGGAGGGAGACTTCCCCACTTCCCCAGGCCACCTGTGCTATTTCTCTCTCCTCAGAGATGCTCTAGGCCTTTCATGATCTTCATGGCCCTTTGTTGGACTCTCTCCAGTTTGTCCATGTCTCTCTTGTACCCAGAAGCAGACACAGCACTCCAGATGTGGCCTATCCAGTGCTGAGTAGAGAGGAAGGATCATGTCCCTCAGTCTGTTGGGAGGGATAATGCAGCTTGCAATGCCATTAACCTTCTTTGCCACAAGGGCATGTTGCTGGCTATGTTCAACTTGGTGTCCACCACGACACGCAGGTCCTTCTCTGCCAAGCTGCTTCCCAGCCGGGCCGGCCCCAGCACATAATGCTGACTGGAGTTGTTTCTCCTCTGTTGCTGAGCTTGGCACTTCCCCTTGCATTTCATGAAGTTCCTATCCTATTTCCAGCCAGTTGTGGTCCCTTTGGATGGCAGCACCACCCTCTGGCATATCAGCCACTCCCAGTTTTGTGTAATCTGCAGATTTGTTGAGGGTGCACTTTGCCCCATCATCCAGATGATTGCTAAAGATGTTAAACAGGCCTGGCCCCAGTACAGACCCCTGGCAAACACCGTTAATTACTGCTTTCCAGCTAGGCTGCTGTCACCCATCACCACTGTTTGGGCCCAGCCCATGGAATTGTAAACAACACCACCCACAAGGGCCTCAAGTCTGCAGGGAGTTACCCTGGCTCAGCGCTGTCATTAGCAGCATCAGTGTTACTTGCACTGGCTGATGAAATCAGAGATTGCACTACTAAGGCTATCAGGCAGTTACACACATTTTGCTCATTTTCTGCACTGGTCAATGCATTTCCTCAGCAAGGACAAAGGATTTTTTTAAATCAACATAACTGTTTTAGTGTATGTGTAGCTCTTACGAGTTTTGTTTTGCTAATTGCTCTTGCATGGCCATGTTCTCTCTCTCTGAACAGTGCTGTTCTTGTAAACCTTTTCTGATCATCTGTTCTGAGCTCTGTAGCACCCTCAATCCATTCCCAGGTTCAGTCAGAAATCAGTTTTTAGAAAAGCACCCTTTCCAGCAGTTTTTCTAATATATTGTCCTAGTGATTCGGAGCTTAGATGAATAAACAAATGGCACATTAGTTTTAGTTTGGATATGTCTAGCTGCAGTTTTCATCTATTGGCTTTTCCTAGATCTTTATCTACTTGATAAAGAGCCCATGACGTGTTTTCCATGGGTACTTTGTTGCTATCACCAGGTCATCTCTTAATCTCTTGCTTAAACAAAAGAAATGGAGCAACTGGAATCTCATTTCTAAGTTGTTTTCCAGTCTTGGGATGCTTCTGGTGGCTCTTTCCCAAATGCTCCAGTTTTTCAACACCTTTTTTGATTTCTGGGCATCAGGATTTGTACCACAGTTTACTAATGGTAACACCAGTGTCAGTGTGAGACACAGAGCATAGCCCTGGCAGTTCTTGTTGAGATGAACTTCAAGAATAGGAATAAACTAAAGAATTTTCTGTTCCTCTCAGCTTTTCTGTTTCTGAAGAAGTCTAACCCCTACTCAGAATTTAAGGACTATCTGTTTCTGTATCACCTTTCCATTTGGAGTTCCACCTCCTTTAGTGATGGGTAGGAGGTTGATCTCATTTAGTGAGAAATTGGAATTGCAAAATGAGTCCTTCTCTATTGTCCCATTGCCAGTTTCAGCTTGTACACTGTTAAGGTGTGGAAACTCTTAGGCAACAGCTGCACACAGTGCCTGTATGGAACATGTCTGTGTTCTTTTGGTTTTTCTGCTCCAGGACATGAACTGTCCTGGAGCAGAAACCAGGAGTCCATGCTACCATGTGAGGTGTTCTCACCCTGCAGCAGTGGAGCCATGAGTCCTGAACTCCCTTGCACAGTGGAGCAAATCCCATGGACCTGGTGGAGGGATGGCCCTTTGTAACCAACAGCTATGTAGGTAGCTCATGTCCCTGGGCAGGGGTAGCTCAGCTCACACCTAGCATGGCACCTCTGTTTGTGTCCTGCTCCTCTGTGGGGAACTTAATGCTGAAAATCTGGGTGCTCATACTGGAGCCTTCACTGAAGAAGGCTTGAAAACCTGAATCCTAAGGGGCCCAAGAGCAGATCACAGATAGTTGAGAGTTGCCTTGATTCAGCTCATGATTTTAGAACTCTCCAATTGCATGTGTTCTGGAGTCACTGGAAAAACAGCTCATAAGTGTTGCTGTGCTGTGAGCCAGGACCCCACTGACTGATGTGGTGTCAGGGGCTGTTCTGAGGAATTTTGTCTGCAGTTCAGAATTGTTAGTGGTATTTTGTACTCCTTGATGGAAGGGCAAATTTTCAGCTATCTTGAATCTGTGCTGTGTTTTAATGGATTGGAAATCATTCACATGTAACTTTAATTGATTTGTTTGTTTAGACAAATGAAAAATCGTCTCATATGTGGAGGTACATTAAACTAATTTATTTGGTTCCTCTTCTAGAAAACTGAACTGAGAATTCATGGCTTTGCTTAAGGACTTCTAGGAGAAGATGGCCCTGGAAAGCGAAAGAATTCTGAATTCTCATAGAAGCTCAGAATCTGGGATGATCTTCCTTATGTTACAGTAATATTTTGTACTACCTTTGAGCTAAACATTTAAGGACTAATATTATTGAAACTTGAATGATTCACAGCTCCTAGGTTACAAATAAGATAAATTTAATAATTCCATCCTCAAAACCACATCAACATCAATTATTTTGGAACGTGCTTGTGGATGGGCCTTCAATAATTCCTGGCCTTGCTGATGTCAGTTGATGAAGAGAAAAACATCTCTGTAAAAGAATAAGTGAAAAATACATAAAACTGTCACTTTAACATAGAAATAATTTTACAATCCCAACATCCCTGCCTGTTTTTCTACAGGGTTACATATTACCAGGTGAAGGCTCTAATAAAGAATGAATTCAATACCCTGTAAGCAGTTGGAAAAATACAATGTAGCTCTGAGGAATTCAACTGGTTATTTTTTGCTGCTAAACCAGTGTGGGGCAAATTGCCATGTAAATTGGTCAGAAATGAAGTCGAATCCTTTGCTTATCCTGTAAGATTGTAAAAGAGATTTGGGAATTTGTGTATGTCCTGAAAGTTAGAGCCATTAATAATGGGGGGGACTGTGAAATACACGTTTAGAAACAGTGTGTGGGACAAGGGATCCACCTGAAGAGGCTGCACCTTACATTTTTAACTTTGATAACTGTACTCTCCTTGACAACAGCTTATTTTAACTGAAATACATAGATTAGGCACAAGGTGCTTTAAAATGAGATGAAAACTAGCTCTGTAAGTCTATGTCTAAGCTTTTAAAAAGCTCATGCACTGTAAGTTTTCTGTTGTCAGTTTATGTTAAATTAAAGTAAGATTTAATCTCCTATGGACTTTTTCCAGGTCACATCATAAAAAATATCAATTCTGGTATTTCTCTCTTATCCTTCTACTCTTCCTTTCAAAACAAAACTTTACAGCTAATTTTGGTGCTGATTATTTTTTTCCCCACAGAATATTTATTACCTAATATACAAATAGAGCTCCAGCCTTGTGAAGTTTGACTAAAGCATGCTTTACAGTTAATTTTAAATTAAATTAATATATAAGTTGTCTTAATCTCTGGAAGAGGCAAATGCACTAAATCTAGACTTGACAGAAAACTTCAGACTTTGCAATAAAGAATTTTACCACAACATAATCTGTGGTTAAGCTCTGATCTTCAGAATTTCACCATTATTGATGTGCTTTCATTCTCCACCTAGACTATACATTACAAATGATTTTTGAGGAAAAGTTTTCTTTTGTCCTTCCTGAAAATATTTTGGGAAACATTTTTCATACAAGCTATGTTACATAAAAATCTCTGAATTCAATGTTTGTTTTACCAGAGCAATCTTAATCTTTTTAGTTATGTGCAAGTTTTTGAAGTTACTTTTCCCCTCCTCTGATTTTCTTATTGTGAAGCTGAATTAAAAACCAAAATGGTTGTAACCTCTTTGAAGACTGCTGTGCCAATCTGATGGTTTCATGTGCCAGAGATGAGTTTTGGCATGAGATGCACTGAAAACTCAGGTTTGAACAAAGCTTAGCCTGGAAGGGAAGTTCTGCTGTGACCTGAAGCCATTGAGCCTGAGCTTGAAGTTCTTAGAGACTTACCATAAAAGACAGAAATCATGCAGGAAGGATACTCCAGCTTGAGTCACATGAAAAACCCTTCTGAAGCAGCATGTCTTCTGCCAGGACAAAGGGCCCTGGAGTGCCTCCCCCAGCTCAGAACCGTGTTCCATGTAGGTGTCTTAGCTCTTAGAGATGGGACAAACATTCCCAAAGGTACCGAATTGTTAACTTGCCCCTGAAATAAATGTAGGCTTATACTATCCTTGTTATTTATTCATGTTTCAATAAATCAATCCCTTAATATTTTGTATTTTATCTTGAAGTTTTTAAATGTTTACTACACGCTTATATTGGATAGTGTGACAGTACAGGAGAGGCTGCTGGCTGTGCTGTGAAGAGTCAGTCTCAAAGCTCTAGTACAAAATATCAGTTTTGTCACAATTTACTTGTAACTCAGAACTGGGTCTTGGCCTCTAGGGCTGTCTCAAACTCACTGTAACTTGAACAGATTCCTGGTTAGCTGTTTCAGCTTAAAGGTAAGGAAGGCGATTTATTTATCATTTGCCCAGGTACAAAGAGACACAGATTTAGTGTGGAGAAGTGGCAGAAGCAGATCATGGGAGTTCAGAAATGGGAGATGTTGTTCGAGCCTGTGCTCTCCTCAGGAGGCAGCCAAGACAGTTCTGCATAGCAGTGGAGGAGGGCCCAGCTCAAAATTGCTCTTGTGAAGCAAATGTCAAGCTAGTTTCCTGCAGTGAATCAAACTTCATCTAAAAAGCAAAAGTTTGTTCTGCCTGAATCTGGTTTGGAGATATTCCACCCACTACTTGGTTGGTTTGGTTGAAAGAACCAAAACAGAGCCAGGTGTGTGTGCATAGTACAGCTGTTCTGTCTTCAGGGCCCTGTTTCTTCTGTTCTGGTCCTGTAGCATCACAGCAAGTGCTGAGGGGGATGGAGCCACCACCTTTTTTTGACTCCTAGTTAGCACAGAGTGGTAGGTTCCTACCAGGAGTTTCAGGACTCTCTGCTCTCCTACAAACGTAGCTTGCACTAAAGATTGCAGGCACTGTTTAGCAAGTCATGAACTGAAGGACATACACACCTGTACTGGAAGGTGTTAGGTATTTCCCTACTTAAAATCAGTGTCTTTGCTGAGGGAGCAGGAAACAGTCAGGGTTTCTTTGTGTAAGAATCCACCTCCCACACTCCCAGCAGGGCCAAAGTGTAACACTGTTTAAAGAAAAACGATACACAAAAGCAAGCAGCAGCATGACTGCAGTATTTTATTTTACATACTTAAACAAAAGTGCACAAAGTAAATTTCTTGCAAATGGAGTAGAGAGGAAGAGAATGCCTTTTACTGCAGCAGTAACTATAGGTAAACCCAGTCATGCTGGAACTGGATCCTACTAGCTCAACACCACAGGGCAGCATTTCAGGACCTTGGTCTCTGGCCTCTGCACTGTGTATAGGTGAGCCCAACAGCAAGGCAGTGCTAGTAACAATTATCCAAGGCTGCTGTGTCTCTATAGCACAGTGTGACATGCCCTGATCTCTACAGTTGTCTTTAGATGGACAGCTCTGTGCTAATGGCAGATAAACTGTCACCTCAGATAACCTGGAAGCTACAGAGTTTACATGTAGGTTATGCACATAAAGTTTAGGCCTTCAAGAAGCTGCATGTATCAGCTGGAGTCCCTGTCAAGTGCTATGCCACAGCTTCTAAGGACCAGAAACTTGTGCCAGCTTGCCCAGTTACTTGTAGCTGATTACTAATGAGATGAAACTTTAAGTCTCACCCAGCTGCTACATGATAGCTTTTTCTACTTTTACCTGGAGTATTTCAAGGCAAGTAACAAGTGGGGCAAAACCAACAGGATTAACAGTTGACAAAGAATTCCATGTCAAATAATAAAGTTAGGATTCACTTTTTTAGCAAAACCCACCAACCACAACACCCCACAACAAACAAAACCATGTCACAAACCCCAACAATTAACATGCAACATTCAACTCTATGTTGGCTATAACCAGGATAAATGCAAGATGCTGAAGAGAATGGTTCATTGCGTGTCTTCAGTGCTAATTGTGCAAAAGGTAAGCCTTGGACACCAGGATAGACAACTAATAGAAACATTTGGCTTTGTCCATTGGCCTATTTACTGTTGTACAGAACCTATCTTTTTGCATTGCATTAATCACGTGGTAGAAAACCCATTTTCTTTTGGAATAAGGTTTTTCTAGAAGCTTGCTTGAGCCTTGCAGCTGATTAAGAACTATTTCAAGGGGTTAGAGGTTATATTCAAAAGATCACACCACTGCCATGAGATTTTTCCTCCTTGATGGGAATGTATTATGCTGCAAAATGGGAACAGGTGTAAGCATTTGTAAAGCACCAAAGACAAAGAGCTGTTGTGGTATTCAGTTATCTTATTTCCTCAACATGTAATCACATTTCATTCTTGTAAGACTTGCTTTCTTCACCCAGATCACTAGAAAGGGAAGAATAAATTACATAACATACCAGTTATTACTTCAATTAAGGTATTCCTCCTACCCCAGTTTAGATAGTCCAACTGTACACAGGAAAAACATTAACAAACTCATCACATTCAGATAGTGTTGCCTGTGGATGTGCTTAGTAATGCTTTACATTTGTTTGTTTGTACCTTTTTCATGTAACCATTTCAGTAAAACTGAACAATTGAGAAGTTTTCTGAAACTCCAGTCCTTAGCAAAGGCAGTGAGAGACACACTGTATTTTGCAACTTGCCAAGATTCTGTTTCACATGCTTGAGTTAGCACACTTAGAGCTGGGATCTGTCATTCCAAGCTGTTAGGAATCAGCTCTCTTTAGGTCTAGGAAACTTTCTTCACCATTCCCACTCCTTTCCCAAGAGCCTGAGGGGACAGCAGAAAGCCTAGCAGACACTGTTCAGCATTCCATCAATAAATCTTGTCTTCCAGGAAGCAGAGTGATGAAGGGACAACTTGCTACCCCAGCAAAAAGGGTCAGTTCATGACACCAAAAGCCACTTGGCAAAAAACACTAGTAAAATGCTTGGGCTTCTGGCACCACCTTCTAACACAAGTGATCTTTGTCTAACAAGTACAAACCTGAAAAATTAAAATCTTCATTAACTTAGCCAAGATAGATATCTATGCAAGAAAAATACTGAAGATTATTTAAACAGGATTACCTACAAATAAACCTCTAAAACCTAGCAGATGCAAGTTTTGTGTTGTACTTAAAGACAGACTTAAATACACTTCCCCCAGTTCAGATTTATAATACTGAATATCTATGTTACATTCTAGTAAAAATCCAAGCTCTAGCTGTGAGTTTACAGAACAGACTTTAGTTTGAGATACATTATAGTCTTTTATATATAGCAGCTTCGGTATCAATACTATTTCAACTTGTTAGAAAACAAAAACCCACCTGTTAGCTATCATCTGACACAAGTGAGCACACACACACACACTTGGCATTTCTTATGTAAAACTAGTATCTGCTAAAATGCAGGCTTGGTCCAGCTTTGTGCAGCCCAAGTGGTTACAAGGCAACAATTTGCGCAGAGCATTTGTTTAACAGACTTCTCCCAAGGGCCCATTCCCTGCCTCATTTCCCTAGGAACAGTTAATAACCAGAAGAACAACCCCCAGTTTCACATGCCACTTCTAGCTGAGTTCGAGGCAGTGTTGTTCCAGGGTTTCTCATACCTTCTTGGGAATAAGATAAATAGAAGACAAGACATTGCAATGCTGCATTAAGATTTCAATTTCCCACCTCAAGAAGAAATGATCAGGTTTGCACAGTGGATATTATATTCCCACTGGTCCCAATCCAGCTTGCCATCACATTGAACCACCAGGAGGTAAGTTGGAATTACATACCATTAGGATGCATTTATGTCCTTTCCCTATAATGTTTATCTGGGAAATAACATCACACCTCCTACCTGGAATTATTTATTGCTATGAAAAAGCCCCATCATTGCCAAGAGTCATTAGCTCCAAGAAATGCAACACTCTGGCCTCTTAGTAAGGTGCAGTGAGTAAGACAAAAAGTAGCACAAAGGCACTTGATACCAGTGTCATACAGTAGTTTCACTTCAGCATAAAGGAGACTATGATAAAAACAGACTGGTAACTTACAACACACTAAATAAGGAAACTTAGTAAAGACCAAGTAGTGTTACAAGGCAATTTGGAAGTGTGCAAAGCCATGGAGAACGTTACTTGTCTTGATGCTATAAGCTAAATCCAGACACAGTCAGGTGCTGAGCGTTATTTCGAGCTTCAAAGTAAGAAGTGTCAGTTTCATCGTCTGGCTGAGGTATAAAGGGCATAGTTTGATTCTGTAGGTTATCCCAGTCCACACAATGGAAGAGGGGATGATGCTTCAGCTCTGGAACAGAAGTTCATGTTAGCATTATAAGCTTCCTTATGTCCAAGCCCCAGAGTCACTTTGGTCCCTTAGGCATAATTGTCAGTAGATTTGCTCTATTTTGATGGGTTAGAAATTCATAAAAGTGCAAATTGCAATTGGGCTGTGATTACCCCCAACCACCATGGGATCAAACTGTTGTCATGCCAACAAACTGCCTTCCCCTATTCCACACAGCACCCAGAGGAGATCAGAGGTGCCCACAGGGCATTTCTCACACTGGGGCATCACAGAAATTCTAGACTTCAAAGTCTGTTTCTAATATTGCCAGAGTTCTGTGATGAGTAGCTATGTGGGAGTCAGTCCCAGCTTTCTCTGCTCCAGGCCATCTTCCTTTTGCTATCTCATGGATTTGATGCCTCCTCTGCTTTGTACAGTCCCCTTGGGCCTACCACCAGACACAAGTCTAAATGCCCTTATGCAGAAGTTACCACTAACCATCAGATTCCTTTCTCAGCCTGATAACTAACCAGGCTGCCAGACTTTCTGACTCAAGAGCTCCTCTGCCCTGTCCATTCTGACCAGAAGGTGACCTCCTGGCATGTAGGTCTGATGTGTCTTCTGCATAACCTGGAAAGACCTGAGGAACTCCCTGATGAAAACAGCTTTGCTACTTTGATTCATCCCAAGAAAGCATTTTTTCATCTAACTGGGATACAAACCCATGTTTTTATCACCTGCCCCACAAAAATCAAAAGCAAATAGCAAAAATAAAACAGGTTACAAAAAACAAGTCACAGTTAGGAGGTGAAAGTTTGCCCATGACAAACGCTCAGTACAAATTTTAAATCTAAGCACATAGCACAGTTTTTTAGCTGATAGGCAGTAAGGCATTATTTTGAGATTTCCTGATCAAATACTGTTACACAATATTAAAGTTTATTTTAACCAAAAGGCATTAAATCAGAATTAGCCTTAACTCCTTCCAATAGCCTCAGCAACCACACATGCAGCAGGGAACTGCACATATCCACTTCTCAGAACTGTAGTGCTGCTCTTAAGAAGGTGCTCAGCACACCAGATCTGCCTTCAGCTGGGAAGGTAAAGGCACACTGCATTGTCTCTTCCCAAGAAGGATTAACATGTACCATCACTGGCACTCAGCTCCTGCCCTTGTCTCTGAAGAACGGGGCAAAAGCCAAGCCCAACACTGGATCCCAGTATTCTTTGCCAAAAGCTGCTTTAAAAAGCTTTCTCTGGAAAGACTGAACTCACAGCAGCACAGCACTAGGACATGATGTGACTGGGATTTCTCAGTACATAAGGCTGCGTGCTGGAGCAATTGAGAGGGAGAGCATGTGTTTTGGGGAGGGGAGAGAAGATGACAGTGATAGAAACTCAGTTACAAAAAGGAAAACTTAATGCTTGTCCAGAAAACTACTCATCTAACTTCACTTCAGTGGCCTATAGATTGGAAAAACCCACATTCTGTTATCTAGTTTAAATTTCTACACAACAGGCAATTAGATTTCACCTTAATGTCCAGGAATAAAGACTGTAACTTGTGTTTAACTAAAATATCTTCAAATGAAGTCATTAAATGCTTTTTGGGAGATATTAAGGCCACTGAATTTTCTGTTGACATCATGATCTTCCTTTATAGCTGTGTGCCTTCTCCAATTTAATTTGGCCTGGTTTCAACCTCTAGCATTTGGTCTATTTATGTGGAAGCATTTCCACAGTAATTTCCTTCTCTAGAGATTTCTTAGGCACTTTTCTCATAAGATTTCTTCCTCACTTTCCAAAACATCTCACTCTAAGCTTCCTTCATGTTATCATTCTCTTTTATATATAAAATATACAGTTAACAACAACTGTTTAAGTCCTTCCACAAGGGAAAAAAAAAAAGTATGTTGACTCTATATAGCATATGTTGTTCAACTCTGTATTCCCCTATACATACCCCAGACAGGCTGATTCCTAAGAAAAATGTCCTTTGAATTAACTGTTGTAGGAGACTTCTCTCCCTAACCTTAGGCTTTTAAAATCAAGGTTCCCAAAACCATATAGGGCAAAAATTACAAATACCTGTTAGATAAGAGAACTTTGGTATGTCAACATGCAAAGTGAAACAGCATTAAAGCAAAACAAAGGTTCAATTAAAACCCACCGAAACAGCAACCCACCCCAGAATTTCCTAGTTCAAAAGGGTAAAACCCCACAAGAAATACAGAAAATGCAACCTAAGTGTTCTGACACTATACATGGAACCTAATTAGGCATCGAAGTTTATTAGTCTAAGTTTCAGGAGGAGGACACCACCACTCTGAAATCTGTCCTTAGCTGCAAAGAACACAAGACAATTGTAATACTAACCCTTCAGTCCAGCTCTCTTACTAGTTTCGATTGTTAGAAGAATATCTATTGCATTTTGGGCATTATCAGACAGCTTTTCTTCACCCTCAGGCCAGGGAATATCTAGAGACAAAGATGCAGATGAGTTGGTAACTCGAACCATAAAACCAATGTTGGAAATACATTTGATTACCAAACCAGATTACCTCTTTTCAGAATATTTTGGAAGACTTGTGTTGGTGTTTCATCATTAAAAGGTGGAATTCCAGTTAGAAACTCAAACAGACAAACTCCAAGGGCCCACCAGTCTACAGCAGAACCTGGTAAGAGAAACTCAAATCATTACACTGACATCAGTTACATTTGCAAATACTTCAGGATTAGCCATGACAGAAATTGAAGAGCCTTTAAATTCTGCACAGTTCTTGAAAATGGAGGAAGAGACAAAATAAGTTGTGTTTAATATTCATGGAGATCATAAATATATTAAAGGGCTTTTTAAAGCCACTCTGCACTTTAAATCATTACAGGTAACACTGGGGTTTACTGACAAAAGCAAGGGGCTCTTAATAACAATCAACTCCCAGCCCAGAGAATCCAGGAGTCGATTTCTCCAAGAGATTGTTTTGTGACAAGAAACAGTTGCCTAATGCCTGCTCTAGAACCTGGATGAGGGCTCCATGTTGTAGCCTGTATCCTTCTCTCAGTTCTTTCAGAAGGCTCCAAGAATTCAAACGACTGAACTTCGTTTTCATTTTTCTATAGTTCTGTGAACATCTTGAAGGCAGTTTGCAGAGATGAGCCAGCATGCAAGAAGCTGGAATTACTTTCCATTACACTGAAATTGATTAGGGCAATGGGTAGTCATTAGCTATCTCTCTTTTGTTATTAAATGGTTTTGGTTTTCCACATTTCACAGGGATTTTTTTTTTTTGCAATCCCATTTTATTAATCTACATAAAAACAAGCAGGCAAAGCAATCCCAGACACCACTGCATGCACTCTAAGCTCTCTGCATCTTCAAGCCATGCCCACTCCTCTGTATAAAGAATAGATTACACACTTGCTGCAAAAAAAAATAAAAATCTTTGAGAGATGTCTAATTTTTCTAAGGTTTTTTGGCATATAAAATAAAAATTAAGACACCTTTAAGTGTCTTTAAGTGAGGAAAGCAAATGTTTTGAGCCATGTCATAAGGCCATGTCATACTGATTAAGTTTAAAAATGCTGAAAATCAAAATGTATCACTAGAATCTAATGCACTTTTAGTAACTTTAACCAGCTGCAAGAGTGCCCCACCAAGCTAAGCACACTGCAGCAGTGAGAGCACACCCACTGGTGTTAGAGTACTTGGATGTTCAGATAAAACACTCCCAGCTCTAGTCAAAATATAATAAGATCACAACTCTAAACAATGTAACACAGGTTCCAGGGCCAATTTTTCCAACAGGAACTTTAACTAATCCTTCATTTAATCCATTCAAATGAGCTATAGCCTTTTCCAGCACTGGAGCTACAGGGAAGATGGGGAGAGACTATTGACAAAGGATCTGGAGGGACAGGACAAGGGGGAATGGCTTCCCATGGACAGAGGGGAGGTTTAGACTGGATATTAAGAAGAGGTTCTTGACCCAGAGGGTGGTTGGGCACTGGAACAGGCTCTCCAGGGAAGGGGTCACAGCACCAAGCCTGACTGAGTTCAACTGCTTGGGCAATGCTCTCAGGCACACTGGGTGAATCTTGGGGCTGTCCTGTGCAGGGCGAGGAGTTGGACTCAATTATCCTTGTGGGTTCCTTGCAGCTCAGGATATTCTATGATTCCATGATTTGAAGCAAGAAACAGAAATACCAGAGCTTGGGAATTTGAGCTTTCTTCACCCATACACAAAGTACATCAGACTGACTGCATAAAGTGAAAGGAAGCAATGAGAAAAAGTGTCTTAGGCTTATTTCCTCTCACACAATGTCTTTAAGAATGCTGATTTCCTTCTCAAGTATATCAAGTGTGTGATTGCTGATTGCCTAGTGATGCTGATGCTTCCTGAATCTGTGTGGAAGCATCACACATTTTTATGTGGAGTGCATATTGGACACTTCTTTCTCTATGGAAACATTGTTCACCCAAACAGTGTTCTTGGAAATTGTGATCTAGTTATACTTTGACTGTTCAGTTATGCTGAACACTTCAGTTCTGCACAGAATGTAGAAAACTCACCAGAGATCAGACTCCCTGCACATGAAAAGACAATGAAGTAACAACATTACAATTATTGCCAAAACAAGACAAATACAAACAAGTATGATTCTCTGAAGGAATAGGGATGCAGATTTTGTTCTTATGGAAGTAACTGCACAATAAAGAAAGATGGCAAGAAATTTGTCTGGATGCATATAACACTTCAATCTCAATAAACATGGAAGGCATTCTAACAACAATTGGAGGCTTAATCCTATCATAATAAAATTTCACTAAGTTCCCCTTCCCACCCCAAAGGATGTTTAAGGACACTCCAGATGACCAAGTTGTGACTCTTAAGCCACACACAAGTCTCAGGCACCCAAAGTAGCTTCCAATGCATTAGATTAGCAGCAAGCAAGACTATGATGGACAGTCAAAACCTCTAGTTATGTGAAAACAGTAAATGAATGGAAGGAGCATCTGAAGCAAGCACAGCCATCCATGCTGGCAAAAGCCAAGCATTAGCTGGTTTTGAATTCTTACTATTTGAAGGATTTAAAGTTCTAGAGACATTCAGAAGTGTACATATGTCACCTCTCAAGCATCAGCAAGCTCCATGGCTTGTCTGTCTTACCATGAGGCTTTGTCAAAAGCAGCTCGGGTGCCAAGTAGTCTGGGGTCCCCAGAATGCGTTCACCTTCTACTGGAGCAGCTCCTCTTCTTACACTCTTTGGAGTCCTGTATGGTGTGCCAGCATCTCCCTGATGAGGTGTCTTAAAAGATGTAACAAAGATTTCAGATGTCAAACAAAACTAGCTGGGAACTCACATCTCCAGGTTGAGTAAAGGATATAATAGTTGATACTTTAGTTCAAGTCAGGAACATGTCACAAAATGTACATTCCCTGAAAAATATGCATGAAATGTGCTTCCATTGCTTTAATCTCAACAACCTTGAGGCATAAAGTTAAGATGTTGACTCATTAAGAAAGATTTCCCTAAGTTCTTCCTCCAGTGTCAAATCCACAGCAATTATTATTGTTTACAGCAATCTTTAATAGGCTTGTAACTGCCACCTGACAGTACACATTACACCAGCACTCTTACCAGGATTAAAAAAAGAAAATAGCAGGGACAAGAGCAGTTACCAGCAGCTGAACAGCATTTAGACTGTCTTGGGAGGGGTGCCGGATGAAAAAAGAAAAAAATGATCCAGGACTTCCCATTACATCAGGAAACCTATAATTGCTCACAGGAAATACCACACTGCACTAAAAGTAGGATGAGACAAAATAGCACAGGCTTTTTTTAACCAGTTCACTGTAACAGCAAAGGGTCTCTAAAAGAGCTGGACAGTCAACACACGTTGAGCCACAGGCAAAATAGTGAACAGACAGTTATTGCTAACCTCTTACAGAAACTACAATTTTGGCTGCACAAGTGCAGCAAGTGAAAGCCTGACAGCAAAGGTCACTTTGACAGACTCCCTCAAACTACTTGAGTTTTCCCTAAATTTACAACTGGAATAATTTCAGGTCACTAATGTCCAATGCACGCACAAAGTTTCTACATGTCTCCTTACCTACCTGATAGACCCAATATGGTCTTCCTTTCTGTAATGGAGTGATGGCTGTTGGGTAAGAGCCACTACAAGCAGGTGAAGGACCCATTATGTCTAAAGAAGCCATGCTACATGGCTCAGATACATTGGATACATTCATTGGACTGTCATAACTTCGGAAGACAACGGCATTCTTTTTTAAGACATTCAGTGCTTCCATCATCTTTTCTGAAGGAGCAGATACTGTGTCAAGGTAAGTTTCTTCCATGTGTTTCTCATCATTATCCTTTTCATGATGTAACAGCTTGCAGTCCTGGACTGCATCTGCTTCCTCTCCATTTTGCGAAGCATCCTGGGGCTCTGGTGATGTTATTAGCACATCCTCAGATTTTGATTCCTCAAAAGAGAGTTCTTTAACACTTTTGTCTAAGTCTAAAAGCTGCTTTTCTAAACGGCTTTCTGTAACAGACATTTCAGGAAGTGATAAGTCAGAATCTGCACTGAGGATTCCTAG
Source organism: Acanthisitta chloris (assembly GCF_000695815.1). NCBI lineage: Eukaryota > Metazoa > Chordata > Aves > Passeriformes > Acanthisittidae > Acanthisitta > Acanthisitta chloris. The sequence continues at coordinate 6,627 of NW_008656174.1, read as the reverse complement.
AGGTTTTTCATCATCGGTGCCCAAAAAACTCAAGTTCATATGCTGCTCTTTGTCATCCTTTTCGTAGTCTGCATCCAAATCACACAAAAGATTTTTGGCTATGGTTGGAGTAAGCACCCTTTCTGCTGTTTGGTGGTTACTAATAAAACTCCTAACTTCTTCATTGCTCTTGCAGGTGTCACGTAGGCTTCCACCATCACAAAGCATTAAGGACTGAATTTCTGTTGTCAAACCTGTCCTGCTGCTCGCTGCATATTCTGAGATCTGACAGCCACGTTTATATTCTGCGTTGCTTTTTTTAACATAGTTAAGTTCCTGACAAGGACTGGTGTCAACTAATGCAAAGCTTCTTTTCATACCTGGCTTTTCAAAAATTTCTTCCTCTTTGACGGGCTCATTCTGCCTTGAAGGTAAACGTGGTAGACTGGAAGTTTTGACTGTTTCATTAGTCATCTCTCTTTTATTTACAATGACATTTTCTTCCCAAATCTTACTTTCAGAAATACATTTTCTTACTGTGCCTTTCACATCCAGTGTGGTCACAGGAGTATCCATTATATCCAAACGTTCACTTTCCAGCTTCTGCCTACTGCCAGAATCATTGCTGACAATGGGAGAAATGGCAGATTCAAGTTCTTTTTTATTGAAAGCTTCAACACCTTTGCTATTCGGTAACTCAACATTCGAAGGGAGATCTGACCCACTGTTACTTGCTTTGCACGTTGCAGAACTCTGTTCATCTTTACTTTGCTGCAAATGAGCACATTAAGTTTTGAGTATGAAGAGAAACAGGATTACAGAACTACAGAAATGTGTCACTTAAAAATACTTCACTTCTACTTCCATAAGGAAATGCAGATTGGCAAGCATTACTTGTTCTTCCTAACCACTACTAGTAACAAACATGAACGTGATACTTCACAAAACAAAGAAGTCAAAACCAAATTAAGGATAACTTGATAATTTAACTCTTTTGAAGAACATAAAATAAGCCTGCTAGAATACAATAGAAAAATGCAGTATTTTTAAATGCTAAGGATGAAGAAGTACAGCAACTGAAGTTGTATTTGTGATTTTAGGTCAGGAAGTTAAGCTACAGAAATTTTCAGTTTTCAAGAAACCCCAAAGCAAAGAACCCAATCATCCTGCTCTGCAGCATATTACACTTCAGAGATGACAAGAGGAAAATCTGCTATTAAGAATATTTTGACAACACAATAGTAAAACAAAAGTCTTGAGAAACAGACAAAGAACTATAAATTATTTTAAATGTATGTTTTTCTGTATGATCTAAATAGGAATCATGGCAAGGGCCACGATGATCACAGCACAGCAGCATTTTCTTTGAGGTCTGTATTGGTACAGAATTTCATTGACAGTTTAAAATAGCAGCAAGTATTTTGTATCAGCTCTAATTATTGGTGTTAGGTTAGTTACCCTCCAGTAAGATACACTTCAAACTCTTTCAATTTAACAGCTAGTACAAGTTTCAAGTGTATTTTGTTATTTTCCCAAGCTCTGTCTTTAAGGAAATTCTTTTCTCTGCATTCTGAGCAAATAAAGGTATGGGGATAAGGTCAGCTTCCAATAGCCAGTGCTCCCAGTATTGCCTGCCTTGTGCAGAATAGGGCCAAACTAGCCATGGCCAGCAGAAGCTTTCTCTCACTCCTTTGCTGCACACTAAATAGCATTTGCTTTTCCTGTTATGTTGCATAGGACTAATATTTGAAGAAAAAATTACATCAGTTTGATCCAAACTCCTACTCAACAAGGATTACAACCCCATGTCCTTTTCCTGTAGGAAAGTTTCTCTACACTTGAAATAACTGGGGCTAGTAAGCAGAGCAGATTTGTAACAGAGCATAAACAAGTATTAACTAAATTTTAATGTATAGTGGGAAAATAAAACAGTCCTGACCTCTGTATCTTTCTCCCACCTGGGGCTGCTGCAGAAATCTGATTCCACACTGGACAGATACGTGTGTGACTGACTACTGACACTGGAGGTACCAAACCTTTTCCTTGACTGAAGTAGAGTAGGAGTTAAACTTCTCACTGGTATCACAGGTGTTAATTGAGAAGTATCAAGATCTTGAGAGAAAAAAAAATAAATTCAAGTGTTGATACAAATAGGCAATATATATTGATCAGCTTCACACTATGTCAAGCTTACACATCAAAGGAAGTTGTGGAAAGCTAAGCATGGCAACACAGTTTCTTTTGTCATTTTTCCTGCATAGTCAGCTCACACATTTCTTGAACTAGGGACTTGCCAAGAACATAAAAGCAATATGAACGTTACCAGCATAGTTGCCTTCTTTCTCATTTCAGGTTAGAAATGAGAAAGCAGCAAGATATGACAATTTAAATGAAAGCACACATTGCTATATTAAATAATTTTCAATGAAAGTATGTCCGGAAGTGACACTATTTCTGTAAAATATGAAAGGTTGATTTTGAATTCAGTGGTTGTGCATTTGAAAAAAAGAACAAACCATCAGAAGATGACATAAGTAGTGCAGGTAAAAAAATGACAGACATAAAGCACTGAAGGACTGGTGGACAGCAAGCCACTGATAGAGGCACAACTTTTTTGAAGTGTGCCCAAGCTGCTCACATAAAATTAAAAGACCACAACTTTCCAGCCAGAACATTCCTCTGCACAAAGTTTGGTATACTCACATGTTTTGAATAGTTTAGTTGTAAGAGGACTATTTTCCTTTTGGACCATAGGTAAGGGAGAAATGGCTCCATGCAGACTGTCAGATGATTGACTTGAATTTTGCCCTGGCATTTTCATTCCAACAGGAGTATACTAAGGAGCAGGAAAAAGTATAGTTAAAGGTTAATGAAGTCTGGAAAACACCTCAATCCAGGATTGAAAGTGTAGCTTCTTTATTACATTTGCACAGCAGCTTAGCCAATGCTCATCTATCAGATTTTTGAAGCACAACTGATGACCAGAAATTCAAAATACAGTCAAAGGTAATCACTTCAGAACTTAAAACATGTAACAGGTCATTCTACCAGCTGGCAGAAGAGATGCAAGAATAGCCTTATCACACTGATTATTAAATTGAAGACCATAAATAAACTAACAGAATGAAGCACTTCAAAGATGGTGAACATTACTTACAAAGCCCAGAGAACTGATGAGAGATAACACCTGTCCTGGAGTACGTGAGTAGTCTTGTTTTGGCTTTGTCATTGATGGTGTAGTAAGGATATCTATCATATTTATATCTACAAACAGGAAAACACCCCCAACCAAAACAAACAGGTCAGGTTCTCATTTTGCTATTACTAAAAGGCAAAGTTGCAGACATTTAAGTTTTACCAAGAGGAAAACATTTTGTCACACACTCAACAAATAAACGAAGCCACCAACCCCCAACTGAAGACATACCTATTCATTCTTACTCAACACAAGCTGTTTCTTCCTATATATCCATCATCAAATTATAATTTATACATACAGAAAATGTAAAAGTCAAATTTATTTTCCAACATATTAATCCAGAAGCTTTGGTTTTTAGGCAGCAGTTCCAGCCTATGAACCATGGACCACGATGGTAAATTTGATTCAGAGCTTGCCATCTCTCCAAGAGATCTCAGAAAAGCTACAGAAGAATTTTTCATAGCTGAAAATTCATTCTTAGATGTCTTTTTTTTTTAACTCGTTAGCAGTGAGTAGGATTATAGCTGACATACCATGTTCAACTAGACAATAACCTATCCCATTGGAACATCAGTTGAAGCAGTGTATTCTAGAAAACACAGGATACTTGGGATTTTCCTCTATATTCTTAAAAACATGAATCAGAAACTCCACAGACAGTGCCAAAGTTCAACTTTCCTTTAGCTATATAAAAAGGATGTGCCCACCAGCAGCTGCCTCAAAAAAACCACTAAACTGGTGCTGTGCAGTGTAAGTTTGGATGATATGGCTAAGGGATTGGAGGTACAAACTCCTTCAGAAATTAGCTATTCACCTTAGGACCTGCAGCCTATTGCCTGTACCAGACATTCATTTGACTATTCAGTTAGCTTTTGTGCTACTTGAAAAGAGAACATTCACATGCCAAAGCACTGATTTAATCTTCTGTTAGGGACTTAGCACCTCCCCCTGTCCCTCACATTGATGTCTAGAATGTCTCCATTAATTTACTGGAAATTAATATATACAGGAACTGAGAAACATGAACTGAAGGACAGAAGTAGCCGGAGAAACACCAAGAAAAAGCCACATTCATTCAACCCTTGAATTCTTAGTGGACTTCAGAAAACTTTGAAATCCATACCCTACAAGAAAAATGGCTCTAGACCATATTTCATAGTAGGTTAAGGTGTTGGAATGAGTCTTAGAGATCATCTAGTCCCAACTCTCCCTGCCCTGGGCAGGGACACCTCCCACCAGAGCAGGTTGCTCAAGGCTTTATCCAGCCTGGCTTTGTGGTTGGGGCATCTCCATCCTCCCTGAGCAACCTGTGCCAGTGTCTCACCACCCTCACAGTAAAAAACTTCTTTCTAATATCTAAATTTCCTCTCTTTCAAATTATAGCTATTACCCTTTGTCCTATCACTACAGTTCCTAACAAAGAGTCTCTCTCCAGCTTCCTTCAGATATTGGAAGGTTGCTATGAGGTGTATTTCATAAACCCTTGTCCCAAAGAGTAAGTATTTAACCTTCTGAAGTGCAATGCATAGAGCAGACCCTTTACTAGCATGTACCTTATCAGTACTTACCTACAGAAATCACTTAATTAATTAATTTACTTATTTAATTGAAAGCTGCCCTCTACAGGAATTCAAAGCACTCGAGACTATGGAAATGTAATGCAAAAATACATTCTAATACAACCAAAAGGATACAGACAACTCTTACCTCTGTTCAGAGTAACTCTGGAAAGCCCAAAGTCTGTCAGCTTTATATGGCCCTGATTAGAAATGAGCATATTGTCTGGCTTCAGATCCCTGAAAACATGAATAGAGTTGAAGTCAGCAAAAAGACCACTGAGCAACATTAAGTTAACAAACTACAGGATCATAGAATCATCAAGGTTGGAAGAGAAGATCACCAAGTCAAAACATTAGCCTGCCACTTAAACACTGGTTATAGATGTTTCTCAGTAACATCTCTTAACTAGCAGAAGATTCCAATTAGAGGAATACATTAAAAAATTAAACAATATCTAGACTAAATACGGCACAAACATCTCAGGTCCCATAAAACCACTGTGCACAAGAGTGACGTGTTTTGTGTTTCAGCATGTTTAAAAGGTGTTCTTTGTGAGTACCACCATCATAACATCTACTCATTTGCAGCTCTTGCAGGTGACAAGCAAACCTCTAGTAAAAGTTTTCCTGTGTGTTCTCTGTAGCACTGCTGAACACAAAAAGCTCTCACTGCAGGGGGAGCATTAGGGTAGTCAATGTCGCTTTGTACTACAGTTACAAGTTTGCAGTACCCAGAGGGTTCCTGAACTAGCACAGCTAACACACCACTGGACTGGGGAAAGCATGCAGGCAGGGGGAAGCAGTGTGTACCTGTCTGCTTAGCATATACACAGGTTTTATTTTAAGAGTTGTTTCATGACATTGCTGCAGTGCACACATGCAAAAACAGCTTCCAAAGTTCCAGCAAATGAGGTGTCTCTAGCAGCTGGTACAATGAAACGGTGATTGGTTATGTGTGTTTGAGTGAAAAATTTAAAACCCAAACTACCAAATACTTACTTGTTACAAAACAAACAATCAAATAATTTTTTACCTGTGGATTATCCCATGCCTGTGAAGATAGTCAAGAGCCAATGCTGCTTCAGAAATATACTTGACAGCCATTTCTTCATCAAAATATCCATAAATATGCAGAAGAGATTTGACATCTCCACCAATTAGGTACTCCATCACCTGAAATTCAAGCATTTTAAATTTAAAATTTTACACATTTCAAATCCGCAAGTAAAATACAAAATAGCTTTCATAGCTAGGAAAATAAAATTTCAAGGAGCAGAATCTGACAGAAGCTTCCTTGTGCAAACTTCATTTCCCACACCATACCTTCCACTTGGATAAAATAATTAAAACTTCAGAGGACATGAAATATTTTCTTTTAATAGACCATTTGCTTATTTTATTAGCCTGGGCTACTCTCAGAAGTTAATTTAGAAACTGACTACAGTAGTTATTTGAGAGCTGACCACAGAAGGATTTCTATATTATAAACTGTAAAGCATTCCTGTAAAACTCAAGGCCTGAAGCTGAATACCACTGATAACCTGTTCTATAAAAACCAAAGTATCTCAATGACTTTATTTTTTAAGTATTCATACACAGTCTTAAATTCAGACCTGAGCCTTGTGAAGTACAAATTGCCAGAAATGCACACATACAGTGAGAGTTACTATGCATTTAAGACAAAGTGTCTAAGAAGAATACACACATCCACAAAACCATTATGCAGAGACATAATATCATATGCCCATGCCATAGTCAAGATAATATAAAAGTCATAGAGCCTCAGAAACTCACTCTGATGACAAGAAAGCATTTATGGGCTTTTGGTCAGGAAATCTCACCAGTACTCCAGCATACAATACTCTTACACACACACACATATATATATAT